>NC_051157.2:218926545-218955830 GCF_013339745.2 Dermacentor silvarum
TATCCGCGGTATCGCTTTGTGTGTTGAAAGCGTTATCGACTTGGACCTTAAGTCGATGACTGCACATGTTGGTGTAGAAAGTCCATGCCTAGGATGACGTCCCTGGAGCAGTGCTGCAGGATTACGAAGCTCGCCGGGTAAGTGCGGTTGTTTACCGTGACTCGCGCTGTGCAGATTCCAGCCGGCGTTATTAGGTGACCTCCCGCTGTCCGTATATCGGGTCCTTGCCAGGCCGTCTGCACCTTCTTTAACTTGGCGGCGAACGCGCCACTCAAAACTGAATAGTCGGCGCCAGTGTCGACGAGAGCGGTGACGTTATGACCATCGATGAGCACGTCTAGATCGGTAGACCGGCGTCTGGCGTTGCGGTTAATTCGTGGCGTCGGATCACGGCTGCGTCGGCTTGCTCTGCTGCTGCTACGTCGCGTCGGAAGGTCTTCGTTCGGCGGCGATGTGCTGTCAAGGCTGTTGCTAGGCGGCGTGCTGATATCTCGTCGTGATGATTCGCGAATCGTCGTCGTCGTCGGCGGCGGAGGATCTTCGGCATTGCGTCGTACAGCAACCGCACCTCCATCGGTTGCTGCTTTTAGTTTCCCGGGTATGGGCTGGGAGATCGGCCCCGGGTGGGACCGTTGTACCGACGGCGATGCGGCGAGATGTAGCGGCCTGGTGACGGCGAGCGTGAGAGCCGTCGTGGTTGCCACTGGGCTCCGGCAAGGTAGTCGGCGATATCACGTGGTCGCTCGCCAAGCTGTGGACGTGGCGCGTTGACGGCGAACCCTCGTAGGCCCATCTCGCGGTATGGGCATCGGCGGTAGACATGGCCGGCTTCCCCGCAGTGATAGCAGAGCGGGCGGTGGTCGGGGGCGCGCCAAATGTCCGTCTTCCGCTGGGAGCTGCGCTGGGCGACGGGCGGGCGTGCTGGCGGCGGCGGCGGTGGACGACGGAACTGCGGCGTTACGGCGCCCTGGCGCGAGCGCGGAGGGGGGCCTTGACGACGGGCGACGGCGGCGTAGGTCATCGCTTGCGGCTGTGGTTGAGGCGATACCGGAACTTCTGGCACTTCTAGTGATCGCTGAACCTCTTCTTTAACTATGTCAGCGATTGAAGTCTCCTGAGGATGCGATCTTGGGAATAATTTCTGTAGTTCTTCCCGTACAACCGCTCTGATCGTCTCGTGCAGGTCGTCGGCGCCTAGAGCTTGAGCTTCGGCGTAGTTTGTCAGTGCACGGCGGTTGTATTGCCTGGCTCGGATTTCAAGGGTCTTCTCGATGGTTGTGGCCTCCGAAACAAATTCTGCCACAGTCTTGGGCGGGTTGCGCATCAATCCAGTGAATAGATGCTCTTTGACGCCCCGCATCAAGAACCGAACTTTCTTTTCCTCTGACATATCGGGGTCGGCGTGGCGGAAGAGGCGAGTCATCTCCTCCGTGAAGATTGCGATGTTCTCGTTCGGCAATTGCACTCTGGTTTCTAATAAAACTTCGGCCCTTTCTTTTCGCACGACATTCGTGAAAGTCCTCATGAAGTTCTCACGAAATAGGTCCCACGTCACCAGGGTGGTCTCTCTGTTCTCAAACCAGGTCCGAGCAGCATCATCTAATGAAAAATACACATGGCGCAGCTTGTCGTCGTCGCTCCATTTGTTGCATGTCGCGGTCCTCTCGTATGTCTCCAGCCAGGTTTCAGGGTCTTCAGCCGATGATCCACGAAAAGTCGGTGGCTCCGGAGGTTGCTGCAGCAGGATGGGGGACGCTGGTGCTGCCATTTTGGTCGTTGACTTGGCCTTGATTGCAGTGGTCTTTTCGGGAAGAAGTCCGAACTCTGGCACAAGTCCTTGCTGCCTACGGCTAGCTCGCTGGTCCTTGGCGACGTTGGTCTCGTTCTCCGGTTTCGGGCTTGGGTCGCGGCTTTGCGGGGGCGTTCGGTGCATGAACGAACTAGCACCTCCACCAGATGTCACGTAGTAGTGACGGTAGAGAAAACAGTCACAAAACTGTGTATGACGAAACTGGTTGTTTATTGGGCGAACTTGTGCCCACAAAAGCAAGCTACACTCAAAGCACAACGATAGCGGCGAACACAGTCGGCGATCGTCGAAAATCTGATCAGCGGCGAAACGCGTCGGCTTTTATACCTGAGTCATCGAAGGTTCCAGATTAATCCCTGATGCCCGCGTGTCTTCCAGAAAGTTCTAGACAATTCGCGTCGCTCATACAATCAGATTACATGGGCGTCGGTGACCACAGACGACGGATAGAAGCATTGATAACGTCCGAGAAGCTTCCAATGCAGGCGCGTCCTGCGCCGAGCGATAACGTTTAACATTTGTCAGCTAATGTTGAAAGCGGCTACCGGTGAAAGATAAACATGTGTACGTGTCAATATCATGCTTGAAAAGCTTGCGGCCCTTTATACGCAATGCCTCACAACTTCATGTGTACCAGAGAGCTGGAAGAACGCCAACATTAGACTAATCCATAAGAAGGGAGACGTTAAAGAACTGAAGAATTATAGACCCATTAGCTTGCTTTCAGTATTGTATAAAATATTGACCAAGATAATTTCAAATAGAATCAGGGCAACACTTGACTTCAGCCAACCAAGAGAATAGGCTGGCTTCAGGAAGGAATATTCAACGATGGGTCATATCCATGTCATAAATCAGGTAATCGAGAAATCTGCGGAGTACAATCAACCTCTCTACATGGCTTTCATAGATTATGAAAAGGCATTTGATTCAGTAGAGACACCCACAGTCATAGAGGCATTGCGTAATCAAGGAGTACAGGAGGCATACGTGAATATCTTAGCAAACATCTACAAGGATTCCACAGCTACCTTGGTTCTCCACAAGAAAAGTAGAAAGTTACCTATCAAGAAAGGGGTCAGGCAAGGAGACACAATCTCTCCAATGCTATTCACTGCATGCTTGGAAGAAGTATTCAAGCTCTTAGACTGGGAAGGCTTAGGAGTGAGGATCAACGGCGAATATCTCAGCAACCTTCGGTTTGCAGATGACATTGTCCTATGCAGCAACAATGGAGACGAATTACAACAAATGATTGAGGACCTTAATTGAGAAAGTGTAAGAATTGGGTTGAAGATGAATATGCAGAAGACAAAAATAATGTTCAATAGCCTGGCAAGGGAACAAGAATTGAGGATCGCCAGTCAGCCTCTAGAGTCTGTAAAGGAGTACGTTTATCTAGGTCAATTACTCGCAGGGGACCCTGATCACGAGAAAGAAATTTACAGAAGAATAAAATTGGGTTGGAGTGCATACGGCAGGCATTACCAAATCCTGACTGGGAGCTTACCACTGTCGTTTAAGAGAAAAGTGTACAATCATTGCATTCTACCGGTGCTAACATATGGGGCAGAAACTTGGAGGTTAACAAAGAAGCTCGAGAACAAGTTAAGGACCGCACAAAGAGCGATGGAACGAAGAATCTTAGGACTAACGTTAAGAGACAGGAAGAGAGCGGTGTGGATCAGAGAACAAACGGGGATAGCCGATATTCTAGTTGACATTAAGCGGAAGAAATGGAGCTGGGCAGTTCATGTAATGCGTAGGATGGATAACCGGTGGACCATTAGGGTTACAGAATGGATACCAAGAGAAGGGAAGCGCAGTCGAGGTCGGCAGAAAATCAGATGGGATGATAAAGTTAGGAAAATTGCAGGCGCTAGTTGGAATACGCTAGCGCAAGACAGGGGTAATTGGAGATCGCAGGGAGAGGCCTTCGTCCTGCAGTGGACATAAAATATAGTCTGATGATGATGATGATGATAATTTACAACAGCGGTTGCAGCGCTGACCGGTTAGGTTCACAGCGCGTGCCCAGCTCGTTCTTCCTCTTCTTTTCTCGAGTGATGGTGCCCGCGCGCCTCGGTCAAACAATCAAATACCAGACGCGTGTAGCAATATTTCCGTTACGACGACTTAGGAGAACTGGAAAAAGTTTAAACAGAATGAATTTTAAACAACACTACAATAGCAATCATCATCATAATCATCAGCCTATATACAATATACAATAGCAATACTAGCTATACAAAACAACGCAACACCAGCTATAAAACACAGCATGAGACTGAATACAAGATTAACATTTGATAAGAAAACGAAACAGGATTTACATTATTTACTCAGAACCATCCAGAAAGGCAGAATAATAATCACATCAGATACATTACAAGCGACCAAAGTATGAGCTGAGTTCTTTCTTACTGAAATTATCGACATTTCTGTATTTGTTCAAAGTCAATGGTAGCTAGGTTATGTATTAACGACTGATACTTATAGAGTGTTCTGAAGTATGGAATTGACCATGTCTCAGGATTTCTTGTGTTCGCATTAAGGCGACGACGCTCTAAGGAGGATAATTGTTTTATATAGTTCCAAGCTAATTCTGACATGGATGGCCTAATGGATGGTCAAAGGCCTAATTGAATGTTTAACATAATTACGCTAATTAACTTTTTAATTAAATGTTTTACGGCACATCTTTCAATCTACGAATTATAGCTGCTGAGTTCGCAAGGCGTATCCACTTGGAACGAGTTCTCAGGACTGAACCAGTTTCGAGATATTAATTTTCAAAGTGTCCGACGAAATGCATGGGCATTCCAGTTAACTTTTTGAGGAAAACGCTGTTTCATGCATTGAAGCACAAATGTAACTGGCCTTAGCGCTAAAATAATGCAATAGTATCGACACTGGCAATAGTGAAATCGCAAAAGCGGTTACATGGAAATGGTTTGAGGAGTGGTTCTTTGTATAATTTATTTTTCCTTACGCGGAAACAATGTTTGTTTTTGTGAAAAATAAAAAAATAGCGTAGCTTGCACTGCCGGCGCAATGCTAAAGAGGCAGCGGAGCTGATGGACACCTAGCTAGTCCTGGCTTTTGGGCTAGGCTAAACACTACCAAGTCATCCCCAGCATTTCCCGTAATTTATTTAAAATTGATTGATTATCGATTAGCTATTTATTGCCTATCGATTGTCTATCGCAAGATATTGGCCACGTATTTGGACTATAGGCTAAGCACTACCTAGTCATCCACAGAATTTTCCGGAATTTATTGGTTATTGATCGATTATCGACTAGCTATTGCTTGGCTATCAATTGCCTATCGATGACCGACTAACTTTAAGTACTCCCCACCATTCTTAGCTAGACTTATCTAGGCTGAGCCTAGAAACCTAGAACTGATCACTCCACTACTCTCTCTCTCTCTCTCTCTCTCTCTCTCTCTATATATATATATATATATATATATAGAGAGAGAGAGAGAGAGAGAGAGAGAAAGAGAGAGAGAGAGAGTAGTGGAGTGATCAGTTCTAGGTTTTACGGAACTTAGAAAAAACATTACCTGTCACAGATGGCATAACTCTTATCCATGAGCTGGATCATTCGAAGACGCGGAAGTTACTCGCACGAGAAATCGGACCACATATCTAACCATATTTAACAGAAATTCAGTAGTGAAATTTTAAAATAATTACTTTATGGCAATTTACGAATTGTAGCGGGTGACTTTTCAAGGAGTATCCACTTGGACTGAAGGTCTCGGAAGGTAGCAGTTTCGAGATATTATTTCCCAAGAGCGATTAGAATAATGTCTCACGCTAAACATTCTGATCACACGGCCCCATTGTTCAGCGAACATTACATGGTACCACATTATCTACTACGCGAACAGTGTATACCAATGTGCGTTTAAATGGCAGTGATATAAACCACTCTTTTGACGCTTGGATATTTTATTCTTCAGAACATTATACGCTCGAACAATAAACTACTTCTTCCACAGTTCACAGCACAAAAACTTGGATCTCTTTTCTCATGTTGTATGTAATTGACATACCAGATGGCATTGTGTGTTGATTAATCACAATAGCTACTATTCTGCATTGCATTCTTATCCCATCCATAGTCATCATGACGTACATTACTTCGAACTTGGTTTGTTGTTTGCTCTTTGCGTAAATTCGCTGTAGTCATTGTGATACCTATTAGATTGATGCTATGTTAGGGTTTGCCTGTATTTTGTTTCTCGGACCTTCAACTAGCCTTTGGCTACAGTCCGACAAGTGTTCGTTTACCTGTGTTTTCTAATGCGGAAATAAAATACATTCAGTATGTCTGAAGAAAAAAAATTGTCGGACGAATGCTGGGCGTTCCGGTCACTTTTATGATCCGATGCATAAAAGAGCGTTTTGTAAAAAAAAGTAAGGGGATCAACAGTGCATTTTTATGGCCTATTCGAGGACACATATCCTTAAGCTGGCGGCATTCTGGAATGTCAATCCAGGTCGACATGCCTTGCAAATTACCCGGCTACAATTCGTACATTGCAATATGTGCAATAAAGTATTATTTAACAAGGTTATTTAGGATTTTCCATGTATTTGAATACGTGTTTTGATTTTTTCAGCAAGTAATGTCCGCCTCTCTTGATAGCGCAGCTCAAGGAACAGAATTATGTTATCTGCAAAAGGGAATCTTAAAATATTCCATAATACGTAAAAAAATCGCAGTTTTACCTGAAAGGCGAAACATCGATTGTTATAGCAAATTAGTGGAAAGCTATACAAAGTAAGGATGGTAGTTTTATCGGCCGCATAGACTTATAAGCATAGGCACACTTACTATATTACCAACCATGCTGTCACGCGCGCACCTGCAAGCTGAACGCATCGCTCTCGATATCCGCGGGAACAAGCTCTCAAAACGCTGGAGTGAGCCAGCGCAGCAGCAGCAGCGAGCCAATTGAGCTTCGTGCCAGCGCTCGGATCAACACAATGTTAGCCGCGAGAACACCAGGCGGGTGGACTCGGCTCCCGCCGCAGAGTGCTTGCAAGATACAGCCGCGCGGGAGGGCGTTCGCGGGACCGAACGATCCCCCTCCCCCTCCCCCCGGAGCCTTCCCTCCCGGCGGGCCCGCGCGGCCGCAGTCCAACATGTTGGAATTTCCGTCGCTGAGTCGCAGCGATCGGCGCGATGTGGGCGGAGCAACGTGACTTAACAGCAAGCGCCGTCGAAATAGGCGCTTTCCTGTTTTACCGCGTGTTGGAAGCTCAGCGGAGCAATGTGGCGCACCAGTTTCAATGATGTTTTAACAGAGCGTATCCACCAGCGTCTGTGGCTCAGGAGCTTCATGAACAATTTTTGTTTTCTCTAGCTCACACAATTCGTTTAAATTGAGAAGCTGCACGCTATCCAGGTCAGGAGCAGACGCCGCCTTCAACATACGGCAAGTACCCACTTGATCGTCACCGTCATGAACCTCTTTATCGCTACAAATTGTGCCAGGTGCTTACACATTCAATGGTCGCTTCTTCTGCAGAAGCATATACTCCTCCAGGAGAAGAGTTGCGGCTTCGATATATTACTACAACAACGGGGTAATAAACGAAACCACCCCACCGACGCCGCACTAGCATGGAGGAAGGAAAAAAAACTATTACACGGCCCCGCACCACCCTACCACCACCCTCCGGAGCGTTGTGCGTGACTACAAGACTGTGCGCTTCCTTCCGATTCCCTCCATCGTCTGCGCGAGCCGCGATTGCCGGCTCACCATCGCACGCTTTCACTCGCACATACAGCGTATGGTGCACGGCAACGATTTTATCGCCTAGTGTATACGGAACCTCACGGCGACGACGACGACGATGGCAGAAATTCGCCCAGAGTGTCCGTATAACTGCTACCGCAATAAAATTACCACCCCTTATAGGAGGTCCCAGCTAACTTTAGCCAAGCTATAACTAACAAAATAATTTCAAAAGACACGGTGCAGAGTCTGATCTTAAGACCTACGATATTCGGTCATCAGAACACTGCCGACCGAGCACAGTAGATTTTATAGTCGGATCTTGAACACTTTTCCATAAATCTTTTTTTTCTTGGATGGCTTGGCTAAACGTTATCTGGGACACACGGTATATGTTCAGAGGCTGTCGAATTTGATTGTGAATTCACCATTTATCCTACATATTTTGGTCAAATCGACCTCGAGGAATGCCGACAGCTGGGCGAATTGGAGACCAGTCGTTGTGGCAGCGGTTGTCCTGTGTGATTTGCCTGCATTTCTGTATCGTGTTATTGTTTTGTGCTTGATGCGTTAGGAAGAGAACGACACTATCGAATGTGCACAATCCCAACACAACACAAGCCATCACATTACCATTACAAGACTGCCTTGAATTTTTCTATTGGCATGTGTCACCTTTGAGGCTGTCTGTCCCTATTATTTTTAGGTTCTTTCAACGTAAGACGTACACTTGCACAGGTTCCCTAGGAGAAGCAAAAAGAAAAACAAAAAGAGATTTCACATTATGAGAGAATGGAGGCCACTTTCTTGGTAATATATATCTCGATAGTGTGACCTCTGCAGGTTACTTATGTCCTTTGGAAATATTCACTAAATACCTGCTTTCTCCCATCTTTTATGGGTGACACAATCCATTTAGTTTCTTTTCCTGATTTCCTCGGTAAGCTATGCGATGCACGATGTTTCTATTTCGTTGAAGTAGGAATCATGTTTTGAGTGACGAGTGATAAATGCTTAATCTATGCGCGCCCATTGCAGCCTTTTTGCAAAGTAACTTATTAAAGAATTCCAAGGTATTATAGTGCCGTTATTCCAAATATTCCACAGAATTCAGAATAAATCTTCAGAGGCATGGCACTTCAATTTCCATGAAAATATGGGTATTTTTGCGTAATACGGCGCTGTGACACTTTCAAGTACTTGCTTTTAAACGTGACGTTGTAAATAATTGGTGAATACTCGTTTTTCTCCTATTTTTGATCGTCATGCGAGGCTCACAGTTTGTTTCTCCACTGTCTTCTGTGGTCTAAATAGAGCAACTTGTTCATGTTTGAAAAATATTAACGGCGTGGTATGCGTAATATGTAGGCAACGTTCGAAGTAGGTCGGTTAAATGCGCGTTTTTACGATAGGTTACGTATGTGATTGGACCGAAGCGTTATTAGAGCATCTGACGAGCGGCGTAGCGCTTACACCGCTGGTCTGGTAAAACTACGATTACAACGATTACATTTACAATTACAAATCTTGCGAACACAGGGGGAACGCTCCTCTGAGTTGGTGTGCGATGTTAAATCTGTGTTGACCAAATACAGCTGTTGGAAAAAATTTTCAAGAATCATTTAAACAAATTCACAGCCGTTCCACTACTGTGGAGATGGAAGCCAGCGAAGCTGTGACTATGGTGGGTCTGTAGTCAATATTGGCCCCACGATGAGAATGGGCATATTGTCATTGGGCATCACCCAACCGAATATGTCTATCATGAACGTTTCGATGCCTTTCGTAGGCGTTGCAGGGGGAACGTTCACTGTCGTGATCACCGTACCGTCAAAGCGTTTTATTAAACACGGCTATGCAAATCGCGGTGCGCACACAAGCGATCGGCTCACGAGGTCACCAGGATGACCTACGTCACGTAATGAAGAAGCAAACGTAAGATCCAGCGAATATTCGCCTAATTTACTAGGCGAATTAATTCGCCTAGTAAATTCTTACAATACTAATTTTCAAAACGCCGCCAACCCGGCGTTTTCACATGACTCCCCGAGGTGGCACCAAGACGGAGGGACGCTTGGTGGCGCAACCCACCACCCCATTTAAAGCGGACGCTCATAGCATCCATCCAGCAAAGAAGGAGCGCCGCCGAGCTAGCCTCGCTAGCCTCCCAGCAGGGCTCAATTCTAGTCGGGCGCAGCTTCCAACAGCCTTGCCGCGCTAGCCTCGCAGCAGGGCCCAACTCTACTCAGGGGGGAACGCGGCATAACGGAAGGTCGACTGGCGCAAGAGAACAGAGATAGCGGACCCTAAGCCGGCCGGCAGGGAGGAGTTGCCGTGCGCTCAAAAAGACGACGACGCTCGAGCCAATGCTGCTGATGATAGTTTTTTTCTACACGCGGACACGATCCTCGGGGACATAGCCCTTAACAGATTCACTGTAAAAATCTCAAACAAGTGTTACAAAGTGTCCGGCTTCCCTTATCAGCTACGTTACCGAAATTTTCAAGAGATCTCTGCATTTCACAAACGGTTTATTTAGAATGAAGCGGCGCTTAAGTGAAATCTGTTGCGAATTTTTAACGTTTCTGGCTTACTAGAAAAACTGAAAATACTTATTGAAGGCCACTTTTCTTTTCTCTTCTAGGAGGGGCGGAGGGAGTTAATGAGTGATACGTATATTGGGTTCGCCTATACGAGGCAGCGTCTTTATGTTTGATGACAGTAAGGACGTTGTAATCGTTGACGTGTAGGCAAAGTTCAAAGTGGGTGGGTATAAACGTTTTCATCGGGCCAGGAGGAAAGGGCGCGTGGCGAGCTTTCCTCCGCTCTGGCTTGTGCGAACCAGCTCGGCACTGCTTGAATGTGTGGCTGGTCACGTGCTGCAAAACGATTTTAATGTGTTTTAGACAGTTTTGAGTGCAATTTACGTGGTGTCAGTTCATACGAGGTCACCGAACAACACTGTGTAGCCTTTAGGTGCAGCAGTAGCTACAGTACCTTTAAATTTCTCTTGACTGTGCAAAAATGCTACGCGCAACATTAGCGGCGGTGTGTGTATGTGTTGTGCACGATTCTGGATGTATCGCTTTTCACTCGAGAAGAGAACCGGCGTCTGTGAATAGCCAGCGTGAATTTGAAAATTTTCTCACTGTCCCTTTGCTCGATGTGGGAACCAATACGTAACAATGCTCGTGTGCGGCCAGCCCAATGCAACCCCGAAACTTCTAAGAGCGAATTGTTATAAAACATTTGCCTCAGCCACGGGCATCGTTCTAATGCATTTCAAGTCTAGTAGACTTCAAATCACTACGTCTACGTTAGCCTCCTGTATGAGACCGAAGGCCTTGTTCCACGCAGCCAGCACCGCGGTTGGTAAGCCAACACGATGCATACAAGTTTGTGCAATGATTGGCATCGCCTTTTTGCCCTGCAAGGCATGCTATACAAAGGGTATCGCAGAAAAAGAATCCAACACCTATTTATGAGGACACAGTTTCCGTAAGATTGGTCAGTGCGTCGTAGAGGACTGGACTGGCAATACAAAAAAATGACCTAAATGGTTCACGGAAAAACAGCAGAAGACGAGAAAACGCCGCATTAAGACTTCGCATGGTGATGCCGCCTGATTGGACCACTTGGACCACTCGCTATATAGAACAAACAGATCTATAACACAGCATCCACGACTACCTCGGACGCTTACGCAGTATGCAGCTGGTCGGTCAACCTCTCGACAAGTGTGATTCACACTGTATACGGTACGCGGATATTATCAAGCAAAACTGTGTTATTTGTAGGCGGAAACCTTGGCCAGGAAAGCATTAGATACATAATGGGTACCAAGACAAGGGAAGCGCAGTCGAAGACGGCAGAAAATTAGGTGGGCGGGCAGATCAGCTATCGCAACACGGAGGTAATTGGAGATCGCAGGGGGAGGCCTTCGTCCTGCAGTGGACATAAGAAAATAGGCTGATGATGATTATGATGATTTTTTATATGTCAATGCTTCGTTTACTAAGAAAATTTAAAAGAAAAGATTTAGCTTTTTGCGGCACACGAAATGTCGTTGTAGCTCTTGATTCAGCGTTTTCAGAGTGGGGGAATTGAAATAGGTGCAAGCAAAACGCCGACGCAAACTGTATGCTCTTACATTACCTTCGCAGGAGAGTTCGAGAAACGTCGTTGCCACTTGCATCTGCGCGAGAACTGTGAGAGCGAAAGCTCTACTACGCTATGTCTCGCAAGGTCATTCATCACGTCGCAATGACCCTGAGCCGCTGGAGCACAAGTGCAGCAGGTGTGACGTCAGGCCCCGTGATCCGCTGCGGAGAGGCGTGGCAGCTGCGCTCGCTCGGAGCCTCGCCGCTGCGGTGCCACGTCACTAGGCGAGGGTTTAACGCCTGCTTCGTCAGCCCTTGGTCGCTCAGTCTCGCCATTGATGGCGCGCCGTCTGAGCCGTCTCTGCTTACGCTTCAGCGCAGGCGACAGGCTGAATACAATCATCCAGTAGATATAGCTAGACGTCAGGCTGAGAAATCTCAAGCAAAGGCAAAGTTAGATGCTGAAGCACCGGAGCAAACGGCGGTCACATGAGCATGTTATAGATAAGCTTAGCAAGCTCGGAAGCTTGTAATATTGAAACACTCTATGCATTGTATTGGCAAAACCAAGCCAAACATGCTTTCGCTCGTGATAACTAGGTTTACAGGAGTTAAACCACAGGCAAGTTTTACTTCGGGAAACAGCTGGAACGACTCCACAATAGGAAATAAATTCCCACTATAGACCGTACAGCACGAGGCATGCTCGGGCGTTCCTGGCTAACAATATGCGCGCGAAACTCTCCCTATTGGTGCACTTCTGGGAGCCGGCTATATACTCGCCCTGCCAAAAGCGACGCCTCTGAGATGCACGGCCACACTGGCTCCTGCGAACGCGCTTCTTGTCGCACTTGCCTACTCAATACCACTACGGACATCTGCAGCGTCGGTGCTATTCCCCGAGGGACAGTTGGCGAGGAAACTTCGTGCGTGCCTGGGGGAGGGGGGTGCTGCACCCTGGGCACAGCACGAACATCACGTTGAGAAAAAAGATTAACGAACTCGCGACAGCATTAAGACGCGCATCTTCCAAGGAGGCAATTCTTAACGCGGAAAGCACAGTGCGACTGAGGCGAGGTTCTGCTGGCGGCGGCCCATAATTTCATTTGAACCGTAAACCCTGTACAGAGTACGTGCAAACAACAATCTCAGTGGATATACATTACCTTCTTTCTTCTTTAGAAGCGCAGGAAGGCGGAAAGTACTGCAGGAAACAATCAACCGTGCCAGCACGTACGATGATGCAGGTAATTCAAAAACAATTATTTGAGAAACATGCGAAGGCCCAGACGCTGCCGACTTGGCTGTTTTCCGCCGGCTAGGCGACGAATCTCGTTTCGTTTCTATATCCCCGAGTTCCTTCATATAGTTCAGAACTTCTGCGTATACTTCTTGAGTTTCGTTTGGAACTTCATTAAAAAATCTTCGGATTCCATTGAAGGAATAAAGAACAATCAACCGTACAAAAACGTCTCCGTGACAACGCACCATTAATGGCTACCAGATCGTTACCTCTCGCATTGACAGTGACGCAATGTCCCCGTCTAGATTTTACACTGAGTTAGAGCAAAGATCGCGTTTGTTTTGAAAGTCAGTGAGTGAATTTCTAGACACCACGCGGCGCACGCATCCTCACAGCAAACTCCTTTGGCAAGAAAATGCAGTGAACCTGGATAATTGTGCTGGGTGGCTAGGCTTACAAGAGTTAAACCTCAGCCAATTTTTAACGCATATATGGAACAGTTACAAATGATTGAGGACCTTAACCGAGAAAGTGTAACAGTGGGGTTGAAGATTAATGTTCAGAAGACAAAGATTATGTTCAATTGTCTGGCAAGGGAACATGAATTCAGGATCGCCAGTCAATCTCAAGATTCTGTAAAGGATTACGTTTATCTAGGTAAATTACTCGCAGGGGACCCTGATCACGAGAAGGAAATTTACAGAAGAATAAAATTGGGTTGGAGTGCATACGGCAGGCAATGCCAAATCCTTACTGGGAGCTTACCACTGTCGTTGAAAAGAAAAGTGTGCAGTCATTGCATTCTACCGGTGCTAACATATGGGGCAGAAACTTGGAGGTTGACAAAGAAGCTAGAGAACAATTAGTTAAGGACCGCACAAGGAGCGATGGAACGAAAAATGTTAGGCTTAACGCTATGATAAAGAAAAGGCGCGGCGTGGATCAGAGAGCAAACGGGGATAGCCGATATTCTAAGTAACATTAACACAAAAAATGTCGCAGTTTCATCCGAAAGGCAATGAATCAATTGCGAAAGCAAATTAGTAGAGAGCTATACGGAGTAAGGATAGTAGTTTTATCAGTTGTATAACCTGAAGATGTAGCAGCACAACGCGCAGAACTGTTGTCGACGCTGTCGGCGCTTTGCCCGCGTTCGCCCCAAACGCGCGCGGCGTTAGTGACTGTTGCCGGTGCCTCTGGCGGTGGCTCGGATGTCTTCAGCGAGATAAGAACGGGGCACTCGTCGAGCAGTGTGGGAAGTCTACCACCTTCTCGCCTCGCAACGTTTTAGGGGCGAAGCACCTTGGGGCCGAGCCTTGTCCCTCCGTCGTCGTCCGTAGCTCTGGTTTGCATGGAGTCCGCTAGCGGCGTTGCGGTCGTTCCCGACGCGCGCTCTCTTTCTCTCTTCAACCATGGATGATAACGGTCGCTTCTGATAACGGCGCGCCCGCTATGGATGAAATGGCGAGTGTGGCGGCTCAACTGCAAGCGGAGTCGAGGGCTCGCAAAGCTGCTTCAGCACGGCGACGCAGACAACAAGCGGACCCGGAGTTAATGGCGCGGGAAGCTGCAGCGAAACGGCAACGCCGGCAAGCGGAACCGGAGATAGGGCTTGCAAAGCTGCAGCAGTACGGGAACGCCGGCAAGCGGAGCCGGATCGGATGGCTCGCGTATCTCGCGCTTGAACCGTGCATCGGCGCCACCAACCTCAGGTAGAGAAGGCTTCCGGCGTTTTGCCGCCGTTTCCCGCGCTCTCGCCACCTCTGGGTCCGCTTGCCGGCGTCGCCGTGCTGTTGCAATGATCACAAAGAAATGTACGGGGGATTCACGGTTACCCGAACGATCTCCCGGTGCTTCGCCCCATCATCATCATTCACTTCGTGGCTATGCGGTGATTTTTATATAAATACGAATTTGGTGCCGCAGCTAAACGTCACCTCCCCTCCCTCCATTCCATGCCCCCACGGCCTTTCGCGCGACGGGAGAGGTCGCGTTTGCTTTATATGTATGGCGATTGTAAAGGAGGAAAGAGACGCTTAATTCCGCAGCCCTTCAGGGAGCACGGCGCATAATGCGCCTTTGCTCTTCGCCGTGCGTTCGCTCCCCGTGAAAGCGCGCGGCCCTCGCGCGCTTTTGCTCGCACATACAGCATACGGCGCGCGGCGACGATTTCATCGCCTTTGGACGTCATACGGAGCCTAACGGCAACGGTGACGGCAGAAATCCGCTCGAAGTGTCCATATATTTGCTATCACAATAAAATGGAGCTGGGCAGGCCATGTAATGCTTAGGATAAATAACCAGTGGACCATTAGAGTTACAGAATATATAACAAGAGAAGGGAAGCGCAGTCGTGAACGGCAGAAAACCAGGTGGAGTTAGGAACTTTGCAAGCGCAAGTTGTAATCAGCTGGCGCAAGACAGGGGTAATTCGAGATCGCAGGGAGAGGCCTTCGTCCTGCAATGGACATATAGACTGATGATGATGATGTGTTAATATGCTTCTGACATGTGGCAGTGGATGCATTTATAGGTTGTCGTAACGTATAGGTTGTCTTATCATTGAGCTCTTGTAATCATCAAGACAACTATTTTTTGCGTACTATTTCTCTGTTAGCTTTAATGGCACAATGAACCCTGAACCACACAACACCCTGAAGCAATTACCCGCTTTTGACCGTAAAAAAAATTTAAAAAAAACGTAAAAACGCCTTCAGAATGTTTTTTACTGTGGTAATGAAGATTCCAGTCCAACCCCAATTTAGGAAGCGTGTGTTATAAGAAAGCGTCAGGATAATTGTTTGCATTTCAGGGCTATGAGTGCACCTGTGATCATACCACAGCGGTAGCTTATTGGCTATGTCGTGGCGCTACTAAGCTTACGGTATCCGGCGAAGTACATAAAACTCGAGCACATAAACTTGGGTGTGTGTTAAAGAACCCCAACTGGTAAAAACAAATCCAGAGTGCCATACATGGACGTGCTACATAATCGCATCGTGGTTCGGGCACGTAAACCTACAAAATTATTTTTTGTCTCTCTGTAATCGCATCTTATCAGAATACACCCAGGGCAGTTTGCGTGATATCTAAATGTTACCGTCTGCTTATTGTGCGTGTTCTAAAAATTGTATCATCAACACCGACATTCCAGTCCCTACATTTATGATATTGTTACGTTGATGAAAGAGACTATTTACAGACTACGAAAAGACTATGAAAGAGACTATGACACTATAAACACAGATGAAAGAGACTATTTACAGGCTATTTACACTGGAGCCAGTCTGCCAGGCCTACACTCGCCCGCGCCAAGATGATGATCATGATGATGCTGATGATCCTTTATCATGACTCGCACCCACTGAGGGGGATAGGCCAAGAATCGGGCGGCAGTAGGTAGCTAAAAAAAGTCTTTTTGACAAAGAGAAACGCAAAGTAAAAGAAGGCAAAAACAAAAACAAAGAAAATTTTGTTTAACTAGAATAGTGTGCCAACGAGCTGTCAGACTAACTGAAGTGTGAAAAATGAGGTTATTATCAAGGTCAGAAAAAATACAATGTTACCGATGAATTTGGTGAAACAAATTTAAATGAAATGAATACTTATCTGATAGGTAGAATAAAGTTACAATAATTAAGAGGGTAGTCGTCTTGTTTCAGTTAAAAATTCAAACACTGCGCAACAAACGTCTCTGTGACAATAGCCGAGGGTGGAGGCCCCAAATGATAATAATACTAGTGTATTTAGTCTTAATCCAATTTTCAGAGTGGAGCTTCGAGTAATATCTTTCTCTGGTTTAAATAACATCGGCATGATAAAAAGTAGTGTTCTATTGTTTCAATTTCCTTACAATTTTGACACAGAGGGGACATGGTCAGACGAGCTCTATGTAAATAGAAATGCATTTCCGGGATGCGACAGCGTAATTTGGAGATTGTAATTTCTAACTGCCAAGAAGGACACCACTGATCATTCCAGCCAAAACCGAGATGCTGAAAGTCTGTAGATGGGATCGGCGATAATTTGCGTGGGTCATTTCGTAGGCAAAACGTGCTGAATCTCGATGCAGTGACGTAAGCTGTATCAGGTAAAATATGAAGCACAGGTCGCACAGATACACTGCATCATCGTTCTCGCGGCGGCTCGTCTCTTGAGCATCTCTTGATAATATAGTAATACTACGCCCCCCCCCCCCCCCCCCCCCCCCCGGCGGAAAAAGCGCCGTCACAATGCTGATAAACATTCAAGGCGCGTCTAGAGGTGTAGGGCGTGAGTCGGGCGACGTGGACAATGTCATTGGTTGTCACAGCGGAGGACGTAGTGGGCGTGGCGAGAACGACTTCACAGGTGCCATCGGTCACTTGGCGGAGCACGCGATATGGGCCTGTGTAACGGGAAAACGGTTTTCACGAAGGCCAACTTTACGCGATGGTGACCAAAGCAACACGAGGGTGCCGGGCGCAAAATGCATATCACGGTGACGGAGGTCGTAGCGTTGTTTCTGTTTGTATTGAGACACTTGCAAACGAGCGCGCGCAAGTTGACGAACATGGCCAGCAGGGGCGATTGTATCACGGGCCATAGCATCCTATATATTCTATGCCTGCCGGATTATCGGCGATCCCATTGATAGCGGCCGTCATCGGAACTATGCTGGTGGCGCCACTTACGTAGGGTTGTCGCGTGCGAGCTTTTTACGTTTTTGGTGCTCATAGGTGACAAAAAATACGTGAAAGTAAATAAAAATTGCGTAAATACTTATATATCTTAGTGTTGTAATAATATAGCAATATAAAGCGGTCGTCGTCAAAACTTGGGATGGGGGCGCCACTTACGTAGGGGGTCTAAGGTGCGCTTTTTGAAAGTTTTTGAAAGTAAACTTCGCATTTTCGAAGATATCGCTGCAAGAAAAAACTTAGGGAAAGCAGGGAAACATTCACAGCGACGTTTCCAATTCTGCGGCTTCCAAAAAAGAAATCGTCGGCTACCACCGCAACCGCCGATTTAAACCTTTATTATGAAAATAGTGTGAACAACTTTCGTCGTCTGCTAGTGCTATCATGCGGCAGTTGTGACATCCCCATGACGAGGTTTGCCGCTCCCTTCAATATGCTGACTCTTACCCTACGTAGGTGGCGCCGCCATAGACGACGGCTTTTTCGCGCTCATCCGGCAGGCATAGATTATATAGGAGGCTATGCATGGGCATAATCGCTTGTTGAAGTTGTGGACGGAAGCACAGTATCTAGTGGTAGTGTCTGTTCTCGGCCATACAAGAGGTAAACGGGGAAAAGCCAACAGTTTCGAGAGGGGAAGAGTTGTACGCAAAGGTAATGTAAGGTAGAGCCAGGTCCCAGTCACGGTGGTCGGCGGAAACGTATTTCGCTAGCATGTCTGTAAGTGTGCGGTTAAAATGCTCAATGAGGCCGTTCGTTTGAGGTTGGTAGGAAGTGGTAGGTAGGGTGGTAGGAGAGGTGGTAAATTTATGTGGCATTGAGAAGGCACGCATGATGTTGTCAATGACATTTGCTAGAAACGTACGGCCACGGTCTGTGAGCAATTGACGCGGAGCACCACACATCAAAATGATACCATGTAGGAGGAAGTCCGCAACATCAGTTGCGCAACTGGTCGGAAGGGCGCGGGTTACGACGTAGCGGGTCGCGTAGTCCGCAGCGACTGCAAACCACTTGTTTCCTGATGTAGATTCTGGAAATGGGCCGAGATGGTCTAAGCCGACACGATGGAAGGGCTCGGCAGGGATGTCGAGCGGCTGCAGTGAACGAGCGGGGAGCTGGGAAGGCTTCTTGCGTTGTTGGCAAAGTTCACGAGCGGCGACGTATCGTCGTACGGAACGGGCAAGGCCCGGCCAGAAAAAACGGTGACGTACACGGTCATAGGTTCGAGAAACACCTAGGTGTCCTGCCGTTGGTGCGTCGTGAAGTTCTTCTAGAACGGTTGAGCGGAGGTGTTTAGGTATTACAAATAGGAACTCAGAGCCATCCGGATGAAGGTTACGACGGTACAGAGTATCGTTGCGGAGGACGAAGAGGCGTAGAGTAGCATCGGCTGGAGAGTGTTCAAAATGGTCGATGTGTGCTCCGATGTAGGCGTCACGACGTTGCTCTTCAGCGAAATGCAGCAGCTGTGATACAGAGAATACGCAAGCAGCACTGGCAATATTGGAGGAGTCAGAGTCGTCAACGGGGTAACGCGACAAGCTGTCAGCGTCTTGGTGCAAGCGGCCAGACTTATAAACCACGGAATATGAAAATTCTTGTAGCCTCAAAGTCCTTAGACCAAGCCGGCCTGTAGGATCTTTGAGCGATGAGAGCCAGCAGAGAGCATGATGGTCAGTGACTGCGGAGAAGGGGCGACGGTAAAGGTAAGGACGGAACTTCGCAGCTGCCCACACAACAGCAAGGCATTCTCGTTGCGTAATGGAATAGTTGCACTCCGATGGTGCTAGGAGGCGGCTCGCATAAGAAATAACGCGATCCTGGCCACGCTGACGCTGGGCTAAGATGGCACCTACGCCATGATCGCTCGCATGTGTATGCAATTCTACCGCCTCATTTCCCTCACTAGCATTCCTTGTAAAGTACTCGGACATATCTTGTCCTCTCATTTAGTTAAGCACTTAGACGATAACTCATTCTTCACGCGCGCAAAGCACGCTTTTCGCAAAACTTTTTGCTGTGAAACACAACTGCTTTCGTTCACTCACGATCTTCATCTTATTCTTGATAAAGGTTCATGCGCAGACTCTGTTTTCTTCGACTTTGCATAGGCTTTCGACAAGGTATGTCACAAACTACTCATCTTTAAGCTTAGTAAACAAAATCTTGATCCTAATCTGTTTGCACGGCTAGAGCACTTTCTTCGTAATCGATCACAGTTCTTTGCATTTAACCACTTCTCCCCATTTAGCCCTGTTGAATCTGGCGTTCCTCAAGGATCAGTGTTAGGCCCTCTCCTTTTTTAAATTTACATTACCGACTTACCCAATAAAATTTCTTCCAACATTTATCTCTTCGCCGACGATTGCGTTATTCTTCGTGAAATTTCTGACACCGCTGATACTAACACTTTGCAAAACGACAGTAATGTTGTCTGTGACTGGTGCGACTTGTGGGTAATGAAACTAAACCCATCTAAGTGCAAAACCATGCCTGTAACCCAACGGGAACTTCCCCTTCGGACCTATTACCTTAACAATACTGCCATGGAAGCGGTTACGTCTCACAGATACCTAGGTGTCCATTTAACCTCCCCTCTTTCCTGGTCTTTGCACATCGAGAGCGTTATCAATAAAGGTAATCTCATGTTAGGTTATAACCGTCGAAACTTCTCTTCCGCTCCGTCATCATTAAAGCCTATTTTGTACAAGACGCTAATTAGAAGTAAAATGAAATACTCTTCATCGATGTGGGACCCATATGATAAGACACTAACCCAGTCTCTCGAACGTGTTCAAAATAATGCCTCGCGTGCCATCTTAAACAATTATAACCGTACGGCAACCGTAACTTTTATGAAAAATATCTTGCAACTTCCACCACTTTCTACACGTCGCAAATGCTTTCGTCTAGCTCTATCTCATAAAATATACTTCCATAATTCGTATCTGCGCGATAATCTTATTTCATCCCAACCAACATATCTCTTTGCATTGATCATCATCACAAAGTAGGAGTTTTGCAGTGCCGCACCAAAGCTTGTCATCAGTCTTTTCTTCCCAGGACCTGTGAAGTTGGAACCACCTTCCTGGCGCGTTGACTGCTATTGAAGACCCCGCTCAATTTCGTACTGCCATAATCGGCACCTTCGCTTCGGGCACCTCATGTCTATGACTACGTCACTTGCTGCCTTCTTTTTTTTTGTTTTGTAACTTTTTTTACCCCACTCCCCTCTGTAATACCTTGTGGTCATGAGGGTATAATAAATGAAATGAAATTCTATAGGGGCATCAGGGTCAAAGTGGGCGAGAAGGGGTGGTGAGGTGAGAAGAGTGACGAGAGGAGACAAGGCGGCGGCTTCTGAAGTACCCCGCGAGAATTGTATGCCTTTCTTCAAAAGATTAGTGAGGGGTCTAGCAATTGCCGCAAAATCTTGAACAAAACGACGAAAGTACGAGCATAGCCCTGCAAAACTTCGAAGGTCTGCTGCTGTCTTCGGAACCGGAAAGTCTCGGACAGCGCGAGTTTTGTCGGGATTAGGCTGTACTCCGGAAGCGTCAACGAGATGGCCCAGAACAGTAATTTGGTGGCGGCGAAAACGACATTTGAATGAGTGAAGTTGCAGCTTCGCCTTTCGAAATAATTGAAGTATAGTTGTTAGAAGCTCAAGGTGAGTGTAGAACGTTGGTGAGAAGACGATGATGTCGGCGAGGTAGCAGAGACATGTGGACCATTTGAAACCTTGGAGCAAGGAGTTCATCATACGCTCAAAGGTGACAGGGGCGTTGCATAATCCAAACGGCATCACTTTAAATTGGTATAGGGCCATCAGGTGTTATGAAAGCGGATTTTTCTCTGTCCATACCGTCAACAGCAATCTGCCAGTATCCAGAACGAAGATTAATAAAAGAAAAATAGCTGGAACCGTGGAGGCAGTCAAGGGCGTCGTCTATACTTGGGAACGGGTAGATGCCCTGCTTATTAATGTTGTTCAGATGACGGCAATCTACACAGAAGCGCCACGTGCCGTCCTTCTTCTTAACCAACACCACAGGGACTCGAATAAGGCTCAAAGATGTTTTTATCTAGCATTTTGTGCACTTCACTTTGAATTACTCGGCGTTCCGACGCAGAAACTCGATACGGTCATCGGTGAATAGGCATATCATCACCAGTAAGAATCCGATGCTTGACCGCGAGCGTCTGGCCTAAAGGGTGATCGTCGAAGTCGAAAATATCTCGGTCGGACGATAATTCTTGGCAAAGGTCTTCAGCCGGCGCAGAGGACAGGTTCGTTGCAACCATTTTCTTTATGTTGAGATCGGCACCCGAGGCTGACGCGAGGGGCCTGCTGAGCTCGCAAGAACCATCAGTTGAAGCGGCCACGTGATGGTCGCCGAAACAATCAACGTTGGCAAGGCAAATACCTTAGAAATACCGTAGAATTTGCTTTGCCAATCCAAAGTTAAAGGTAGGCATGCGAGTGCGGTTAGCAGTAATAGTAAGTATACTGTGAGGCATGGTGACGTCATACTGTAGTGGAATGTAGGGCAGAGGAGTGACAAGGTACTCACCATCAGAAACTGGTAGCGAAGACAACAGTTCAATATAGGCTATCGACTTTGGCGGCAGGCGAATAAAGCCGGTGGGGTGTAAGCGGCACTGGGGTTCGTCAGAAGGTTCTGGGAGAATCGGCAACTCAAGTTGAAGGGTACTGGCAGAGCAGTCAATAAGAGCAGAATGCGCGGAGAGAAAATCGAGGCCGAGAATTAGGTCGTGGGGGCAATGAGCAATCACGGTGAAGAGGACAGGAGTGTCGAGGTGGGCGATGCTGACAGGTGCCGTACACATGCCGATGATAGTCACCGTACTGCCATCCGCAACGTGGATGATGCCTGCCGACGCAGGGGTGAGGAGCTTTCTGAGTCGTCGTCGGAAGGCAGCACTCATACTAGAAATATGGGTTCCTGTATCGATGTGTGCAGTGACAGGATAGCCGTCAACGTCAAGAACGTTTTGGTTCGTAGGCAACGTGAACAGAGGATTTGAGGGCAGGGTCAACAATGCAGCTTCACCTCCAGAAGCTGAAGTGCCTAGTTTTCCGGCTGGATCCGGGAGGCGATAGGCGGCGAAGAGGCGACGGGGTTGGGGCGAAGGAGACTGGTGGCGTCAAGGTGAGGGCGAGCGGCTGTAGCGAAGGTTCGGAGCAGGGGCATCTGCGGCAGTGGGTTCATGGCGGGTGGCATAGGGAACAGAAGTGCCAAAGGTGCGGGAATAAGCGTCGGCGTACGTCCAAACAGGTGGTGGCCATCAGTTACAGCAGTGACGAGCGACGTGGCCGATGCGACAGCAGTGGAAGCAGATCGGCCTGTCATCAGGGGTATGCCATTCGAATGGGTTATGGTGAGATGTGGCACAAAAGGACTGCCGGGGCCGAAGAGGGCCGCTAGAGAACTGGAGAACGCTGGGTTGAGACGTTGAACACACGGAGTTCAGGCCCATGTTCTCAATTTCCTGTCTGACGACGACCTGAATCATCGCAATCGTGGTTGCTGGCGGATCGGGAGGCGTCGCGAGGAAAGCTGGCGAATAGGCGGCCTTGAGCTCTCGGTGAACAATACGGATTACGTCGTCACAGATGGTGGTCTGACGCGGTCGACCCTCACATGTCGACGTAGCAGCAGTGTTGGGTAGCTGCGTGATGTGGTGTGTGATACGGCGGCTCTTAGGTTGTTGAAGGGGACGACATTCTTTTATGATGGCGTCTATAGTCTAGACGTTGCCGAAAACAGGCAAATTGAAAGCGTCTTCGGCGATGCCTTTTAGCACATGCACCACTTTATCTGCTTCAGACATAGTATTGTCAGCTTTGCGGCATAGTGCCAAGACGTCGGGGATGCATGAAAAGTACGGCTCCGTAGATGTCTGAACATGAAACGCAAGAACCTTTCTCGTGGCAACCTTGCGCCTAATGGGGCTGCCGAACGGTTCCCATAGCTTTTCTTTGAAACTGTCCCAACTGGTTATCTCGTCGTCATGCATTTGGTGCCACTCGCGTGGGGTGCCGCCGAGATAAAATATGACATTGGCGAGCATAATCGTTGGGTCCCACCTGTTATTAGCACTGGCGTGTTCATACAGCTTGATCCATTCGTCAACGTCCTGCCCCTCCAGGCCCAAGAACACACCAGTGTCGCGATGTTGGGCAACCGTACAATTGGAGTAGTCGGAGGAGCGAAGCCGTTGCAGAGGCGGTCTCGTCACCGGGAGTCATGGTGGGAAGCTCGATGTACCAACCACTTCGGAGTTCTGTGGTGAGGACGGGGATCGCTAACATTCTCGAGAATGTTACGTGTGGAAAGACACATACGAAAGAGCCTATTTAAGTCTGTATACACTGCCAGACAGCCAGACCGACAGTCGCTCGCGCCAAGAGCACAGACACACTTAATCGTCCTTCTCGTGGCGGCTCGTCTCTTGAGCATCCCTCGATGATATCTTAATAGTACGCTTTTTCAAGACACAGTTTGTTATCCCTATGAACGCCTCAATGGAGTTCAAGATCTTTGTACATAGAGATGAGGCGACCGTGTCGGGACCAAACGTCAACCCGAAAACACCACTGTGGTCCTGGCCGCTACACAGCTGTTGCATGATGGCTTCCAGTTTTGTACCCGTAGGAAGCAACACGTGTAAATGGCTAAAAAATCCCATCGATGATTCGCACTGTTTCGCGCTGCTTCGTTTACATTGCATTGCCCTTTTGCAGTGGCGCCAGATGTGCACATCAACACGTGACCAAAACTGGCACCTGTGCGACGCGTCTTTCCGTGCACTGGCATTTGGTCTAAGCACGGCTTCCGAGCGTCTGGCACACAGGGGACAATGGCCCGAGTTAGAGCTGGGATTTGCTTGCCGCTGAACCCAAGCAATTGCAATGTCGCGCACGGACTCCACATCTGCATTGTGCTTTGGTCTATAAGCCGTATTGCGGCCTCCCGCATACTGTTTGCTGCCTTCCGGAACCATCATACGAGTTCTAGTTTTCTCGGTAATTTTTATGCACAGTATATCGCCGGAATATGAAAACACGCCGATCTTCGTCCATTGCAGAGATGATATTTCTGTGGACGTACTTCTTTGGGACATTTCTTGTTACACCAAAGAAAGAAATGTGCACATTGGACGGTTGCATTCTAAGCCAAGGGTTGCCGTACGGAGTTTCGAGATAAACTAAAGCCAATGCTTACAATGCATCTCAGAAACTTTATAACTGCAGGCGCTGTGAACGTTTGGTGAGAGCCATACAACTGTGATTTGGATGAACTGGTGTGCGGTGACCCGCGTTTTAATTTTAAATACGTAACATTTTTCATTTACAGCTGCCTTAATATTTTTCTCAGATTTCGCAAAAGATGTCGTTTTTAGGTTCTCATCGTTCGATATCAGAATTGGAACTGTGCTAGCTTAGTTGCAAATATATATAAGAACCTTCCTCAAGCCTTCCTGCCTTTCCTCTCCTTGCTCACTTACTCTTCTCAAGCCTCTTTCTATAAGGGGTCTCCTCACCTCCACCAAGCCTCTTTCCATAAAAGTCATACGATTGTTTCCGTCATCTGCAGTACGACAAAGCATGTCTTCCATGATTAGTGTTCCCTATACTTTAATCTACTTTATTTATACAGATTCGTACAACGCCCTCACGGACATTATTGTAGGGGGAAGGTGCCAGAAACATGTACAATAAAAATACAAACAGTATGAAATGCGCTGCAGGTGCTTGGCACCAGAGTTGCACTGCATGGCAAATAAACAGAAAAACAATTTTCACTTCAGCAATTCCTCGCGTTGCAAATATAATCTCGCAAAAAAAGACGAAGCAGGCTTAATGACTATTTCTTCCGGTAAGCAGTTCTAGTCAAGCACACTACGGGGGAAAATGCGTACTTCTAAAAGTTAATGTGGCACTTCGCATGGCGCATTTTAAGGGGGTGGTCTACGGGTGAGTACTAGTAGGTTGGGCTTTTTAGAAACACTTTTCCTTATCAATAAGAGTGTTGTTGTTTGGTATGTTGTAAAACGATGACAATTAAATGACAACGATTTACACCTTTCAGAAAGCAAGGGCCATCCGAGCGATTTAACCATTATCTGGTATGCTTCTTCGGAAAACAGTTGCACGTCGCAAACCAAGCTGCCCGATTCTGAACCCGTCCCAGCATATCCGAATACCTTATCGCAAAAATCTCCCACGTGCTGCAGGCCAACCGTAAGACTGGGCTCACATCCGTTACATACATCTTTTTGCTTTTGTTGTGACGTCCTCCGTAATGCGATAAGACATTATCGTGTCATAATTGTGGGCTCGCAAAGTACTGCTGGCTGCGCATGCACCGAGAGACAGCCAGTGCTCATATACGCACTCGAGTATCGTTATCGTAGTGTGTTCTCTTCTTGTTGCTGAGTTGAGGCTGGCAGCGTGCGCCTCGATAGTAAAGTACAGTCCCAATCTTTGTGAGGGTCAACACGGGAGCGCGTGGCTTTCTGTATCACCATCGCCGTCAGACGGAAGCCACTATATCTGCGCGCATGCTCGGGGAGGGTAGGCTCCTTTCGTGCACATTACGCCATCGTAGCGCGCGTGTGTCGTCTGCTGGCAGTTTTTTCCCCTCAATAGAAACCAAATTATGACAGAAACCATGATTTCGATTATTTTAATAAAGAACGTTGTGCTTCTTATGCTTGGCGTTATTGTAATTACTTAAACTTTTCACTTTGTTTAGTTTTCCTTCTGCTGTGTTCTTATCGTACAACGAACAGGCAAGGGAACACAAAGATCCGAACTTTTATTTGGTGCAAGTTCAACAAAAGATTGATCCGTTTAGAAGTAGTATTAGTAAGCAGGAATAATTTTCTCTTTAATGATGTTAGTATTTTGTCATACAACCCTTTGCGGAAACGACTGCTGCCATCCTAGAGAGCAGTGACGCGTACAGCGCTGGCACAAAGTCATGATGCGCTCGAAGGTCCTCCCATTCTTGTCGAACGGCTGCCCACAGCTCGTCCCCAGTCGTCGGGCGGACAGGTTTTCACACCATGGCTGCTTTGATGTACCCCCATATGTTTTCGCAGATGTTCATGTCAGCGCCTTTGGCCGGCCAGGAAAGCATGCTGATTCTGCGATTTTCAATATGTTCCTTGACAACTTTTGCCATGTGCACGTGCGCCAGGTCATGTTGAAAAATAAAGTCGGCATCGGGAAAGACGCTGTGGGCGTAGGGCAGCAACACATTGTCCAAAATTTCGGTGCAGTATCGCTGCGATGTAAGGGCACATTCTATGCAATGCAGAGGCCCGAGACCATGCCTTGACACCGCGCCCCACACGTTCACGCAGTTTCGGCCACTAGCGGCGACTCCCTGGACATTGGCTGGCTTGTAACTGCATGGAAATCGTATTCTTGACCACCCTTCGCAAAATAAAACGTGCATTAAGAAAAGTTTCTTACCGTGTGCCTCTGGTTCACCGAACTCGCATGCGTTGGTCTTGGCGAGTTGTAAAAATCGACTCATCCGAGAAGATCATTCGGCCCCAGTCATCTGCCATCCATGAGGCGTGTGCTTCGGCAAATTGGAGACCTGACTTCTTGTTCGAAGCAGTGACGACTGGCTTTCATGCAGCTACAAAATTGCGCAGTCCAGCACTTCGGAGGCGACGCCGGACCGTAGCAAGGGAAGCGTCCACATCTAGCTGTACCGCACTTGCCTCGCGGACTGGAACGGGTTCTCGACGACAGCAGCTATCATAAGCGCGTCTTCATCCTCCATCGTTGCCTTTGGTCGACGCCTGTGTGGGGCGTCACAGAGTCGGCCTTCCTTGCTGAATGCCTGAATAATCCTGTTGACGGTCTTTAGCGGCCTCTGCCCGAGAGCACCAATGGAGCTCTGTGAATAGCCCTTGAGCGAATATTGTACGATTTTCCACCTGTCTTCTTCGGGAACGCGGGCCATGCTGAAATTCAGTTGCTGCTCTGACAGATGCGGTAATGTGCAAGAATATATATACGCTCCTCAAAGACGGAAGCCGCTTTTTTAAATACGCCCACAAGTGTCATGAGCATGCGTGGCCTGGCTACAGATCAACAATGATCTTCAGAACGCCCACAAAACATTATATATATCTTCAAGTTGATTGATGCATCGTGGGGAGCGTAATGAGAAGTTCCACATCATCACCAATCCCGAACCGAACGGCTACCATATTGCGGTACGCGCGCAGCAGACGACACTCACTCGCTTGCGTGACGCAATGCGCGCGGCGGGAGAATTTGCGCACGCCGGACACACTGCGCATGAGCAATGCTTTTCGTTGCCGCCGCTGAACCCCGCTGTGAGCTCAGAAGGCCACGCGTTCCCGTGTTCACCCTCAAAAAGACTGCGACTGTACGTTCTAACCCGGCCCTGATGCCAAGCTACAACAACTGGCGACGAGTGTGGGATTCGCGCCGGCTTTCTAGGATGGCCACCACAACCAGTCCGAACAGAAGCATGGCGACCATTGTTGGGAAACTACCGGAGTTCCATCCGGATGACAGCTACGTTGAGGTGTACCTGGAGCGGTTCGAAATATTTGCAGCGGCCAATGACATAACCGAAGGCTAGAAGCTACCCGTCTTCTTAACGGCTATCGGTGAGAAGGCGTACGTCACGCTGCGGAGCTTGTTGCTGCCTAAAACACAAGCTAAGGCGTCATTCACATAAGTCGTGGACGTTCTGAAGAAGCACTA
Organism: Dermacentor silvarum; assembly: GCF_013339745.2. Taxonomy (NCBI): domain Eukaryota; kingdom Metazoa; phylum Arthropoda; class Arachnida; order Ixodida; family Ixodidae; genus Dermacentor; species Dermacentor silvarum. The sequence goes on from NC_051157.2 coordinate 218,954,924, forward strand.
CGCTCCTATGCACTCCCTAGTCACAGAACCGTATCATTTTCACCAGCGAAAGCAATCTGCATGAGAACGTCCCACATTTCATAGTCGAATTGAAGAAACTCGCTGCCACCTGCGATTTCAGCCCCTTTTCGAGAGAAACTTTGGGGAACAGCGCAAACAGACGACCACAAGAAGAGAGCACGGACACACAGGCGCGACACACACAGCGCCTGTGTGTCCGTGCCTCTCTTCTTGTGGTCGTCTGTTTGCGCTGTTACCCAAAGTTTCAAGATGTACCAACTCGCCCAAAAAGAAGTATTGATGAAGATTTTTGAGAGAAGCTCTGCGGGGACCGGCTCGTTGCTGGGCTACGTACCGAGGGAGAACGGCGCAGGCTGTTGGTGCTACGTACCGAGGCTTGTGCAGCTGAACGGTGCAGGCCAGATGACGTACGCAGTAAGCAGGTAAATCTTGCTTTTCAGGTAAGTGAAACTAGCGTACATGCAAGGAATCAGATATTGCATGCGGCCTATTTCACGCCGGTAGCTGGGGTGGTGTACAATAGGAGGGAGCTTCGCGGATTGCTGTTGACATATATGTTGATCCCTTCTGCTACCAAGTTCGAGCGTTTGATTTTGACATGCAGGATTGGTAGACGGTGTACACGCGCTCTCTCACGCGTCGGGCTTTAATTAGCAGACGGTCTCGCGAGCTTTGAGGATGTAGGCGGATGCTTTCTGCATGAACAGCGACGTGGCACGACCATGATTTCGGAGTCTCTCCACGGCAATTTTAGAGCCAATAAATATATTTCACCACCACCATGATTTGCTTACGTCCGTGTGGGAATTCACTTAAATTTCTCAGTCAATGAGCTGGCTAGCGCGACGTAATAAACTGCGCTTTGCGAAAACGTTTTCTACGCGCT
>NC_051157.2:218955930-218981777 GCF_013339745.2 Dermacentor silvarum
ATGCCGCGCCAGCTTTCTAGCAAGTGCCGCAGAACATACAGCGATATTTCACTGGTGCATGGAAAGCTATATAGCTATAGGTACCATGCTCTACCATCTTAGCTGTGACTGTGGGAGATCATTATGACATGGAAAGGTAAGCTGCCGTACCTGAGACGGAGTTCTCTTAAACGTGCATGAGGTAGATGCTGAAGCTTATGCGCTATTGCCGGATTAATAAAGACAAAAAGAAAGCAAAAAAAACATTTCAACTGCCCTGAAGCAACCGCTGGAAATAGTATTTACACAGGAGGGGTCTACTGAAGAGCGCATTATAAGATTCGCTAAGCTCGTGCACGACAAATAAGCCATTTCTCACTTGCACGATCAACAAACAAAGAAAGAAAAAACATGCGCAACATCAGTTATTTTGCTAAAGAAACCGAATAGTGCACCAGTTTGGTGTAGTTGCTTCTTTTGTAAATAATGCTTTGAATGTTGGCTGAAGTGCACATAAACATTCTCACTATCACAAACATTACAATAAATCAAAATACGCCTAAATTTCAGCAGGTTGCGTGAGTGAAGCACTTGTACAGCGCGTCCGCGTGTGCTGTAACCATTGCAAGTAGATGCTTGGGAGGGGTGGCTCGAGCGCCCCCTTAGCGGCGAAGTCTGGAACGAGAATCGGCGCAGGCGGCTGCATAGAGAGCCGCCAGCTGAGCAGGTCAGTATATGAGTAGGTCGTGGACAAGCTATATGCGTCTTGGTGCAATCGTCCAGACTCGTAGTGCATAACAAACGAGTATACTTGAAGCCGTAATACCCAGCGGCCGAGACGTCCAGACGGATCCTTCTGCGACGAGAGCCAGCAGAGGGCATGATGTTCTGTAATCACAGAAAAAGTTCTGCCAAACAAGTAAGGTCTAAATTTGCTGACAGCCACACAAAAGCCAGGCTCTCGCGTTCAGTGATTGAAAGTTTCGTTGGGACGAGGGAAGCAAGCTACTGGCGTAGGCGTTGACACGTTCCTTGCTGTGCTGTTTTTGGCCAAGGACATCCCCAATTCCATGACCACTGGCATCAGTGCGAAGTTCTGTAAGCGATCAGGGGTCGAAATGGGCCAGTATTGGTGGTGAAGTCATTAGGCGGATGAGGGCAGAAAACTAAGCTGCCTGTTCGGGTCCCCGCAAGAAAGGAACGTCTTCTTCAAGAGTTCAGTAAGAGCGCGGGCGATGTCCGCAAAGTTCCGGACAAAGCGACGAAAGCAGGAACCTAACCCTACGAAACTGCGGACGTCTTTAGCTGAGCGCGGCACGGGAATTGTTGCACTCCTCGCACCTTGTCGGGCTCTGGTTGAACACTGGCAGCACTTACAAGGTGACCAAGCATAGTTATCTGGCGTCACCCGAAACGGCACTTGGCGTAGTTCAGCTGAAAAGTGGCTCTACGGAAAACGTAAAGAACGGCCGGTAAACGGGTGAGGTTGCTCTCAACGTGGGCGAGTAGACAATCACATCGTCTAATAGCATAGACAGCTGGACCACTTATATTTCTGCAGCAGAGAGTTCATCATACGTTCCTCAAATCTGCCGTTCATACGTTCATCAAATCTGCCACTAGCTGGACTGAAGGTCGATGAAAGAAAAATATTGGTTTCTATGAAGGCAGTCGTGGGCGTAATCGATGCGAGGCAAATGATGAACGTCTTTATATAACACTGCCTTTGACTCTGTTCAAATTCCGATAACCAACGCAGAAACGCCACCTGCGCTCGTTCTTTTTCACGAGAATGACAGGGGAGGCCCACGGACTAGACGAAGGTTCTATGATATCTTTGCAATTATTTTGTCGACCTCGTTCTGGATGACTTGGCGTTCGTGATGGGATACGCGATGTGGATGTCGGCGTATAGGAGTGGTATCAACAGTGTTGATCTGATGAGCCACGACCGTTGCTTCTGACAGCACGGCTGTCAAAATCAAAGATGTCACAATAGGACGCCAGGACCCGTTAGAGATCTTGAGCTTGCGCCTGGGTCAGATCGGGAGAAATCATCTTGTTAATGTGTTCACGCCTTCACGAAGGCGTGGAAGTTGGCGGAGCAAGAAGGCAGCGAAACATCTGCATCCAAAGCAGCAATCTTGCAGGGGTCAAGTGCAGAAATGGCGGCCAGTGACATGCCTTGCGGGATAACCTTAGTCATCAGGCTGCCGTTGAGAAGAGGAACGACCACCGTATTGTCAGCAACGGAAACAATGGTGTGAGCCAGGGCGACATCTCGGGCTAACTGGACGTCGATAATCGGAGACAAGACGTAGTCGCAATCGGGAATGTCGCGTGAAGACCTCAAAGTAACGTATGTGTAACGTATGTATGTATTTCTAAGGTAGACAAAATGAGACAGCAGACATATTACAGCAAAAGGTGTATACGGCTAGGCGAAAACGAAAAACCGTTCGTCCCCATGTTTCGATAAACGTCTCCTTTGGCTGCGCCGTCAGTTACGTCGTTGTCTACGTCGCACCCAAGTGCGCGCGCCATTGGCAGCGCCTTTAGTGACGTCGTTAGCGAACGCGTTCCCGCCATGGCCCCGTTGACGCTGCTCTGCCCGCAACGCCGTCTCCTCGGCTCACCGTTGTCGCATGCGTTCGATATCGAGTTAGCTCGGCGTCGTGGTTAGCATCATACGCCCGCCATTGGCGCTTGCGTTCCACTTCACGATTTCAACGTGCACGTTTCGTCGCAACCGAAGCCAAAGTGCCGCACGAGAAACTCCCGCCGAAAGCGGGCATTATCTCCGGCGAACGCATTCCTGCCATTGCCACGTTGACGCTGCTCTGCCCGCAACGCCGCCTCCTCGGCTCGCCGTTGTCGCATGCGTTCGATATCTCGAGTTAGCACGGCGTCGTGGTTACCAGCATCAGCCTGCCATTGGCGCTTGCGTTCCACTAGAAACACAAACATGTAAACATTAATTGAGAAATGCTTCAATATAGCGTCAGGATTAACCCACTGCCAAACACCGGGGTCGCACGTTTCAGTTTGCTGGTTAACCATCTGTACGCAGTGCTTGGGCGGTGTTTGTTTCTTCTTGATTTGGCACAAATAACTTGAAAATATTTCATCTGTAGTGAAGAGGAATGCCCGGCGCTGCAGCCACATCGCCAATCGTCCGGTAGGCGCGAGCTCGAGATTCCCTGAGCTGTTCCGGTTGAGACACGCTGCCTGCTGTTCTCTTGTCCTCTATTCATATTAGATTCTGGTGGAGGTGCTACGGTTTTCCCCAACCTGGAATTACGCACCCGAACTCGGCCGTCCGTCATGCCTGACGACCCCAGACCGACATCCCCACCAGTTACTCCAACCATCGTGTGCCGGTGCCCAGCGTCAGCAGGATCCTGACATCTTCAGCGGCACCGATGAGAAAGACGTTCAAGATTGTCTGGAATCGTTCGAACGCGCCAGCAACACCAACAAATGGGACGATCCCTTCAAGCTCAGAAACGCGATCTTCTATTTATCGGGCGTCGCCAAGCTCTGGTTCAAAAACCACGAAGCCGATCTCCGCACGTGGGCTAGCTTCAAAACCAGCATCGCGGCCGTTTTTGGTCGCCCTGGCGTGCGCAAACTTCGCGCTGAACAACGCCTACGAACCCGATCCCAGCAACCTGGTGAAACGTTCACCAGCTACATTCAGGACATCGTCGACCTCTGCCGGCGTGTCAACCGGACGATGGCAGAGGTGGACAAGGTACGCCACATCATGAAGGGCATTTCCGACGATGCCTTTCATATGCTGCTGTCCAAAAACCCCGGCACTGTTTCTCAGGTCATTGAGCTTTGCCAGAGTTTCGACGAGCTCTGCAGACAGCGTCTTCTCACACGGCGCCCACCTGTGTCCGACGAAAGCCTCGCAAGCATGACCACGGCTCCTGAGATGGACTCCCTGCTTTGCCAGATAAAAGAGTTCGTGCTGAGGTCGCTCGTCAGCTTTCGCTGCTGTCCGCAGCCGCGCCAGCACCCTCGCCTTTGCCGGCCAACCTTCGCCAGGTCGTCCACGAGCAAGTGTGCGCAGGTCTCCCTTCTGCCCGCGAGACTCCGCCAGTGCCGACTCCCGTTGCTTTTCCCGAAGTGACTGCACCTGTCAGCTATGCCGAGGCTCTCGCGCGGCCACCACACCAGGCATTTGCGCCATTCCCATTAGCCGTGCCACTGCGTCCAGCTCCTCACTTCGTTCAGCCACGGAATATGAATACAGGACAAGAGAACAGCAGGCAGCGTGTCTCAACCAGAACAGCTCAGGCAATCTCGAGCTCTCGCCTCCCGGACGACTGGCGATGTGGCTGCAGCGCCGAGCATTCCTCTTCACTACGCATCAAAATATGAGCACTTTCAAATAAGAAATACCCGCATAGTGCATTAAGCACGGGAAGACAACCAAAATTTCATTTGAAAAAAGCGGTTATCATGCGAACCCTTTATTTCTTCACATTGAAAGCTTCACAATGGTCACTCAAGCTCACATCGACTGGCGAAGAATGGCACAATAGACAGGGGACGTAAAAGAAACATGACACGAGCGCAGTACCTTCACTATCAAATACCGACTCGTCCAGCATTGGATACTTCTAATTTACATTTACTGACCCGCAAGCTCGCATTGCACGAAGAAGCTCGTATTACGTGAGATTTATTTTTTGTTACAGTAAACAACAAAGTAGTTGGACCATAGAACTTGCTTTTGAAAGTCTTGTTACGTGCAGTTCCATGCTGCCGTCACCAACTATCAAGTACCTTTAGAATACGGCAATGCCAACGCTTTTCCAGTAAGGGAATAAGAGCTACGACAAGCGCAAGAAAATATAAAATAGCGAATAGAATCGACCACCATCATAAATTTTCCCCTGCTATGTTTTTTTTTACATCTTTGCCAATTTCCTAAACGCTGCAACAAAAGCTTGGGCTGAATAAAAAGGTTGCGTAGCTTCAGATTTTGTACATACTAAGCGGCCTCCTTGCAAAACGTTACATTTGAAACACCAGTGGATACGGCGCGAAGGGCTCGCAAAGTGTATATTTTGTAAACCAAAAGTGAGAAAAAAAGACCGCCGTGAACGCTCACCGAATGTGGCGCACGATTTAAAATGCGCAGCTCCTCGCGATGACCTTTTAAAATATGAACTTCTAAAATAGCCGTGTCGCGCTATGGCTCACGACGCGTTGGCCACGTGCTAGGACCTACGTCACAGCCGCCAACCAGGAGGTGCAAACATCACCTGCTCAGGTGCTACCTAAATGCTGATAAAGAAAATTAGGCCGTTATGAGCCCTGCAGCGTGGCCCAAGATTGTTTCACTAGAATACGGGGGTGGTCATTCCTAAGCTTCAAGCAATTTTTGAAAAATCGCCCGTTCAAGATACCACAATTCCAGTCCTTGACCTCGATTGTTCTTAGAGGCGAACATTACTTGCACGGAAAATCAAAACACATAATCAAGTAATTACCAAAAATTCAATAATTAGCTTCCTAAATAATTACATAACGACACATTTTATTGTACAAGTCGCCGCGATGGCTTAGCGGGTATGATGCCATGCTGCTAAGCACGAGGTCAGGGGATCAAATCCCGGCCGCGGCGGCCGCATTTAGATGGGGGAGAAATGCGAAAACGCGGCGGCCGGGTGGTCAAAGATCACCTGGTGGTCAAAACTCATGCGGATTTCACAACTACGGCGTGCCTGATAATCAAATCATTGGTCTGGCACGTAAAATCCCGGAATGTTGAATTCAATTTAATATTGCAATTTGCGAATTGTAGCTGGTGAGATTGTGAGGCGTATCCACTTTGAATGAATTTCCAGAATGACACCTGTGTCGAGATATGCGCTACAAACTCGCCGTAAAAATGCACTGTTCGCCAAGTTACTTCCTTAACAAAACGCTCATATATGCATTGAAGCACAAAAGTAATTGGAACGCCCATGAATTTCGTCTTACACTTTGGAAAATAGTATCTCGAAACTGGTGTAATCCTGAAAATTAATGTCTAGTGGATGCGTCTTGCAAACTCACAGGCTACAATTCGTTAATTGCAATATGTCTCGTACAGTAATTATTAGGGTGTTAATTAGTCAATTTTTACTAATTAGTGTATTATGTGTTTCCATTTCGCGTGTTAGTAATGTCCGCCTCTTCGAATACTGTAGCTCAGCGAGAAGAATTATGCTATCTGCCACAGGTGAGTTATAAAAATTTCGTAAAGCTTAATAATGGTCACCCTGTATATGCTACTCAATTAAAGCTATTTAGTCAAGCTCAAACTTTATTGCAAGAAGCCTTTAAGAAAGAAGTTGATACAGCCCGCCTCGGCTGCGGGAGGCTGTGGGTTCGATTCCCACCGCCGCCGGGCACCCACTGGTTCAAAAGGATACAAGCGTACCCCGGCCTGGCGTTCGGCTTCCTTCAGGGGTGATACGCTTGGGAAAGGAGCCTGCGCCCTGAATTCCCGTCGAAAACAACGTGAGCACGGAAAAAAAGTGGTTTCAATGCCTTCTAGTTCGTGGTATCGTAGCTGCCAAATTTGCGTAGTACGCTGTGTTATTGCGCAAAAAAGTGAAACAGGTCAAGCACCGGAAAGAGCGTCAAAGCAAAGGACTTTCCTTTGCGCCTGAGCTTCCTAAAAAATACAACTTGAAATTTCTAAACTAGAGCCTAATCTTTCCTGGGCGTCAAATCTGCTTCTGCTGCTCAACTCCGCGCACACTAAATTAGGCTCCTTCCTGTCCTTCTATTGCGATATCAATTATATGGACACACAAAGCGGTTTTCTGCAGTCGGCGTTGTCGTCGCCGTGAGATTCCGTATAGAGTCTAACGGCGATGAAATCGGTGCCGCGCGCCGTATGGTGTATGTGCGTCTGAAAGCATGCGAGGGACGCGCGCTTTCACGGGCAGCGAACGCACGGCGGAGAGCAACGCGACTTCTTCCGGCGCGCGAAAGGCCATGGGAGGACGGGAGGGAGGGAAGAGGGGGGAGGCGACGTTTAACTGCGGCACCAAATGCGTATTTATATAAAAAAGTCGCAGTTTCACCTGTAAGGCGAAGCATCAATTGCGATAGCAAATTTGTAGAGAGCTATACGGAGTAATGATATTAGCTTTATCAGCTGTATAAACTTGGACATGCAGCAGCACCGGCAACACGCAGAACTGTTGTCGACGCCGTCGGCGTTTTGCCTGCGTTCGCTCAAAATGCGTGCAGCGTTGGTGACTGTTGCCGGAGCCTCTGATATAAATAGGCACTTGGTGCCGCAGCTAAATGTCGCCTCCCTTCCCTCCCCCTCCCCCCCTCCCCCACGGCCTCTCGCGCGTCGGAAGAAGGCGCGTTTGCTCTACATATATGGTGATTGTAAAGGAGGAAAGAGACGCCTACTTCTGCAGCAGTTAAGCGAGCACGGGGCAGAACGCGCGTTTGTTATCCGCCGTGCGTTCACTCCCCGTGAAAGCGCGCGCCGCTCGCGCCCTTTCACTCGCACATACAGCGTCCGGCGCGCGGCGACGATTTCATCTCCATACGGAACCTCACGGCGACGGCGACGGTGACGACGATGGCGACGCCGACGGCAGAAATCTGCTTTTGAGTGCCCATATAATTGCTATCGCAATAAAACGTTGCGAAACGAGAAGGTGGTAAAGACTTCGGACACTGCTCGACGAGTGTCCCGTTCTGATCTCGTCAAAAACATCCGAGCCTCCCCCAGAGGCACCGGCAAAAGTCACCAACGCCGCGCGCGTTCGGTGCGAACGCGAGCAAAACGCCGACGGCGTTGACAACAGTTCTGCGCATTGCTGGTGCTGTTGTATGTGCACGCTTATACAGCTGATAAAACTGCTATCCTTACTCCTTATAGCTCTGTACTAATTTGCTATCGCAATTGATGCTTCGCCTTTCAGATGAAACTGCGACATTTCCTTATTTCACTTTTTTCCGCCTCGTAACACGTCATAATAAGTATGAACAAACTATATCCCAGCAAGTAGTGAAACTAGGGGACGCCACTGATAAAGGTTCTGTGCCATACATGACCTCTTCCTCCTTCCACCAGTTCAGAGATGACGCCATCCTTCGAGGAGACCTGCAGATCGCTGACCGTAAAGCGAGGGGACGCGTTGTCGCTCTAATGCAGCTCTCGTGGCAGCCAAACGCCCGAGATCAGCTAACTCATTGACGGTGACTTTCTGTGCCCGCCACAAAGAGTGAAGGTCACCGCCAAGCGGGCCTCCCTCAGATGTGCAGTCTGGCTCGACAGCTGAGATGCGAGACTGGTGAAAAGCGGGGTGCACAGCTGCGTGGCGCGCATAGCCACCGCCGCTCATTCGGCGAGAGTGAACGGCAGAGGAACGCCCTTCGTGCTACACCTACACAACGTAACCGTTGTTTCTGTCACCCTGCTTACCCTTCATTGTCGTTACGACGGCTATGCCATCGAGTCCCTCGTATGGCGCAATGGTGAATGGTATGGCTGTGTATTTGAAGGAAATGCTTGTACTTTCACAAGCATGATAGCCCGACCTATTTCAAAAATAGTGTGTATAGTATTATTAAGTTCAATAAAAAGAGCAACTTTCAGGATGTGGCGTGCCAATTTTCATATGTGGGAATAAAATTTAATACTATTTTTAAAGCAGTTTTTGCTGACATGTTCAGGAGAGAAAGACTTTTTGGACTCCGCGCTGCAGTAAAGTTTCTTTTCCTTCAGGAGAAAACTCAGAAGGAGATTTTTGAAAGCGCAAGCAATAATTTGTGTGACAAGCATTCATCCTACATCACCGTTTACATGTGATATTCACAATTTAAACCGGGCGTATTTTGAGCCCAATATGCGTAAGGTCCGGGAACGCTTCGGCTGTTCCACCGACTTACATTGTTTATCGTGGTGCACGGCGGTATATATGAAGACCTGCTTTACTTTCACGCGTATGTTTACTAAACATATGCATGCAAAGAGTCGTATTGATAAGTAATGAGCTGTTGGCGATGCCGAAACTGTCGGCAAAATGGGTGCCTATAAGTTTGAGCGCCGGGGTAAGCCGCTAACAGGTTGGAACGTCGAAGGCCATTTTGGAGAATTTCGAGTGATCTGGCTGCGACCGTTTTACCATTGTCGAGGAAAATTGGTTTTATCACTTTGACCCTGAAACTGTGCAGCACTCCATGCAGTAGCGGCACTCGGGTTAGCCGCTGCCAAGATCCGGGCCCATAAGTCAGCCGGGAATGTCACGGGTACATTTTTTTTGGTACATAGAAGGTATACTACCTACCGACCATGTTATCAATGCTCGTACAGTGAACGCAGAGTGTTAAAGCAACTGACTGCTTCCAATAAAATTGGTTTTAAAAAGAAAACAAAGCGGGAAGTATTCTGTTCTTCCAGTACAATGTCTCAGCACACACAGCTGCAAAACTTAGTTATTTAGTAAACTTGTGTATAGATGCGTCTACCACCTGCCTTCATCACCCAATCTTGCTGCATTTGACTATTTTTTTCCAGTAGGGTGCTTAGGTGGGCTAGTTGGTTTTGCAGTATTACAAAACAAACAGTGCAACAAAGACACTGGACATAGAAAAACAACACGCACACCAGACGCGCGTGTGGTGTGTATTCCTTCTCTTCGTCCAGTGTTTTTTTGCGCTGTAGGTTTTCTAATAAGAGTATTTTTTCCGAACCTGCAAAAAACAAATTCTTTTTAGGTCATATATAGCTGCAGTGTATCAGGGTCTGAACCAGTATGCATCAATATTTCATAAGTGTTTTAAAGCACCACTAAACTGCTCTGCGAATTGCGCCGAGCTTGGTGAATACAATTTAAAATAATCTGCAAGTATCAACATATTGTGCTAGTTCCTTCTTAGACAGGCTGAGAAATTTTCAGCGCCCCGGTGAAAGCAGGAAAACCGAACAATGTGTTTAGATAAGTGCAAATGATGTCATGATATGCGAGATATCGTTAAGGCACCAGCTACGAGCTACCAAAACGGCATAATAACGTGGGAGACAGGAAGCTTTAACAGGACACTAAAAGGAAATACTAAGTCTGATAACTATTCAAGATAAACTCTCTTTACAAAAATCTGTATTAAGGAACTTGGTGGGAATACTAGTGAGGTACTAGAAGTAAAAATGAAGTTGAAAGTTTCATTAGTCGAATTGCGCGCCCGAAGCCCATCGCCGGTATTTAAATGGGACGTCATGGTATCCCAGAATTTTTTTATTTATTTTTTTTATTTGAGAGGGGGGGGGTGGAGGGGAGGGGGGCGGTGGCTGAACAAATGTTCCAGAAACCAGCTATGTTAAGTCTTTGGCATTTTTAGAACATAATGCATAAGATCTGTACCGACACAAATCTAACTAGATTCGAGTAGACGCTCTAAATATCAATGTCATCACGATGAGCTACAGCGCGAGAAGTTCCAAGTGGCGTCACCACCGATGTTCAGGTCTTGCATCTTCTCTGGTTTATCAGGCCTCGTCTGATGGTAAGAGTGACTATTTTCGTTACTGCAGAAAACTACGGAACTAAAACAGCCCAAATACATTTTTCTGTTTAGTGTACCTCTATCGAACAGAAAATCCAAAAAGTCTTCGGAATACTCTTGGAACACTCTTTTGTAATCATGTGTGGTTTTCACCTGAAGAAACGTTATTAGGGGAAGGTGGCAATAGCTATATATGAGAAATGGCAAGGTTCAACTATCTACAGCGTCAAGTTTTCCCAATTTAATGTAATTTGGAGAGCCATGTCATATATTGCAATGGCTCAGCCGCAGTCCCCGAGTTCTCAGTGCAGAATTCTGTACCCTCGTACTAAGATTAGTTTAATGGGACAGCAGAGAACAACACAAAATTGCTTACCACGGTAAAATGGATTTTTGAAACTTAGTTTGCATTTATTGCCTAGAAAAAGTCCGGCTACTAGTTGAATGATGCTCAAGGTATCTCTTTTTGATTGTCGCGCTAAAACGTCTCTGTATGAGCGTTACTATGACGTGATTGATTTCTAAATGTTTTCGCCTGCTCTGGTCATTAGATACGATAAAAATTTAAAATAAATTCGCTATGCTGTCTTTAACTGACCTAAAATGCATTGCGTTCTTCGGTGCAATTAATGGGTGCACCCATTAATTTGCGGATTGTATTTTTTAACAACGCGAAGTATTTTGATTAGTCATGTCGCTCTTTGGTCAAACTTGGCCCTTGCGCCAGAAAAGCTACAAATCATCGTCATGATCAGTACCTCTTAATTTGACAAAACAAGGACATGGAGTATATCATATAGCTAAACAAAAAGGAGATAGCTGGAGCTATTACTGCAGGGAAATCCCGGCAACTCATGCATGAGCACGTCGCGTGTATTTCTTTCCGGTGATGAGCTTGCTTATTTGTTGCGTTCTTAACTTTTCGAAATATATACTTCCTTATCTTACATTGTGAAACTGTCATTTGCAAATTTGTTTTATTCTTTAATATTGTTACGGAACAGTGGGACATGGTGTGTCTTTAAACAAAGAAGACGATTTCGCAAGAAGATCGCGCGGCTGGTTCGAGCAGCCATCTTGTGAACGCAGTGTTGGTGCAACTTGTATATACTATACAATATATTTCTTTTAAAATGTAGCCGTTCTGGCTGCCTCATTTCATGTTCTACTGGTTACTATATGCATTTGTGGCTGCTTTTGCTTTGAAACATTTTTTTTTACAGTTTACTGATTTTGTCCCCTGTTTGCGTGTTTTATATTGCCCTTCCTCCAGTCCACGTCCTTCTTCAGCGCCGTTTACGCACCCATTACTGAATTACATCACCCAGAGAAAAAAAATTGAACTCTTCGGCATATTTGAATTTTAACAAATGTTCAAATAACCGTAGGGACAAGGAAAACTGTGTTTGCACTATGTTGGATTAGAGGATGATAGCCGTGTGGTGGCGGGAGTTGAAAATTGTATGTTGCAACTGCTATCTCAACGTAAGGCTCCCTAATGGAACACTTGTGCCTTAGTGGCTTTACGGTACGGTGCTATTAAAGTTACAGAATGGGGCCAAGAGAAAAGTTGCGCTGTCCCGCGTGGCAGAGAATTAGGTGTTGTGATGAAATGAGGAAATTCACAGGCATAGGAAGATGTCTGCTGGCGCAAGACAGCAGTCATTGGATATAGCTCAGAGGGGCCTTCGTCCATTACTCAACATAACTATGATGATGACGGTGATGATATACATAAAAGTACAGAGCACACGCGCCAATATAAACCTCTACTACGTGACCGGCTTCCCACAGTTTACACACATACACTTATTTCCACTTTTACACTTCTAATGCTAACGCAGTAAAAGAAAGAGCACGTAACAATCGCTCATTCAAGTACGAACACACAGTCCACGAAGCCTTTGGCTGAAACAAGCGTGCTCACGGGACCTAAAACCATAAGTAGCCTCCTCCTATGTGTGTCGCTGAGTTCCCCGGGCTGCTCTAAAGGGCGTCCCATATATATGGGTCGTAATTGTGGCTGTCGTTGTGGGTGTACAGCCCGCAGCTGCGTTCAACATTTCCTGGACAGAGCGGGATAGTGTTAATAGGTCTTATCTGGAATAGCAGCGTATGAAGGAGAATCCATCTGCCATTAACGACTTCACCGTCTGGGAGGTCCGCTATGATTCTGGGTTATTTGGGGCTGGAAGCCACGCTAAGATGAATCTCGACACTTCCGTCCCGTTAATGGCGTCGCCTATCTCACAGCCGCGTAGCGGTGGCAATTACTAAATTTAACTCACTTCCTTAGCTCCTTCACTCGGCTAGGTCGCCAAATAGAGCCAGTGCCACTGCAGCAAGAGCTTTGCAATGCAAGCTACATTGTTTCCAGAATACCGTAAAATGTATGTTAAATTGCACTACCGTGGGCGCAACCGTAAACAGTGGTGATGCCACTAGGAAAAGGAAGCTGTCAGACAATAATACCAATGTGTAATGAAGATCACATTATAAAACTCTGGTAACACATTTTTCTGGGACAATTAGTTCGATATTCCAAGTACATTTATGCGCGGGCAGACACAATGAGTAGCAAAGATAGGTTGGAGCTCGGTCGTCCTTGGCCGTGTCTGCTAGCCCTGTATTTATGTGAAATTATAAAACGCTGCATGCAAAGCAACCATTACGAAGCACCACAGCTTGCCGTCATCTAGGCTTCCCTTTAGATCTTGCTTATGGAACGCATTCTTCGTAATTGAACATTACGTAGCAATATATCGCGGAATTTCACTACACGTCATGTTTATTGCACAGTCCCCTATAGCCGTAGCTGTCAAGAGGTGGCGCTAGCGTTCCGCACGCGGATAAGCAATTCTTTTAAGGGTCATACCAGGCAGCGACGGCACTTGAAACCACCCATGTTCACTCTGCTAAACACAGTCTTCTGCCATACTCCCTAAAATGACTTTGGCATAGAACCACATTTTAGCGGTCTAACACGTGGGGACTTGAAGTGCAATTTTAAAGCGTGATGCCTTGAGTTGTGAAGCAAACAAAAATACACCATGGTGCCCTACCTTAAATTATCAGCTTATTTCTAGTTTCGCTTCGTGAGTAAAATTGCATATTTAAATTGGAAAGCCTTGAGTTTTTGCTTGCTTTGTTTGGCTAACTAGGCTAATGCAGCAAGCCTCTAAGATTAATTGCGAAGCAGCAAATCAGCCCTCGGGGTTACCTACGCTCCTTCGTTCGACCGGCAAATTTGTTGTAGAGGTCTTCGCCATAAAGGAATTCAGAATGCAAATGACACATAGGAATTCGGCTGCGACATAACAAATACTTCGTTATACAGGCAATTTCTTTGTAGGGGCACTGAGATCATAGTGGGTATTTACTCATTTATTGCAACCACGAAAGAGTTTGACGTCTGGGTTTTAGAGTGGCCGAATGCAACACCTCACAATGTTAAAAGCACTCTGTGCTACAGTCGAGAGTGGCTGCAGTTCGAAATAGAAAAAAAAGCAGGCTGCGCTGCAGCCAATGGGTAAGTATTGCACCGACTAGATATATAATAAAACAAATGCGTTACAGAGCTGTCACAACAGAATTTCTTGCCTGGAATGATCCGCTTATTTTTTTAAAAATCGCAGTCATTCGAAACATAGTTTCCCGGAATTCTTATAGCGCCACCGAAAGTCAAACGCACGGCATGACAACGACTTGTGACTACAACAAATGAAAAATGGGTGATATTGTGCACAGGCGCACAAAGAACACTGCAATGCGTGCGTCTTCTGCTATTCAGTTCACTTCAGAAGAACACATGTCCTGTCCGCATTTTTTCGCAAGATCCTGTTTGCGAAAACTGGTTTGAAGCACAACACTTTGGCAAGTAAGTTATGTCATCTGCGAGGGGCTTTTCATTTTAAAGCATTAGGACCCCTCTCGGACTTTCCTGACCACGTCTGGGTGTTGCTGCCTTGCCGAATAGTCGTTCCTAAAAAAAAACTGAATTACGTGCCCGTTGGTGAGATCAAACCATGGTCCCCTAGCACAACAACGCAAGGTCTCTAACCTTTAGGCCCCAATTGTACGTACACTCCTCTCGTGCCAACACGATCTTGCTCTTTCAGATAACTGCCGCGTGCGTGACAGTACGCAGCGAAGGTGCGTGAGAGCCCGTTCACGGGCGCCTAGCATTTGATTAACCACTCATGAAAGTTTCGCTTCACATAGATTCCAAGGTATACGCTGGATCGGCATAATCCTTTATATTACCGGAGCCGCGCCGACGTGAGTGTACATTAATAAAAAAAGAAAAAAAAGAACAACATTGGGAATTTATCATCATAGGCAAGGTATCTGTGAGAAACAAATTAACTTCTGCGGGTTTAGGTGCGGCACGGAGAAGTCGGGGACTCGAATAAATTTGACTACCTGGAATTTAATTCTATTCTAACATTCACCCAACGCATAGCAGACAAGCGTTTTTGCATTCTGCGTCGATTGGGTTGTGACCAACAAGGCAGGGATCGAAGGTGCCATCTCGTGCTCAGCAGCGCCATACCATACACATTGAATTACCAGCGTGAGCATTCCGTTAAAGACACCCGATGATAAGGATGGTGTGGGGGCACTGCAGAAGGGAGGAGCATAGCGGAAGAGACAATCGCGATGCAAAGTGCTTAACGGGCTGATTCTGTCACCGCTTCTCACCGTTAAATGGCTCTGGCCCGCAGCGTGGTCAACGCTAGCGTAATATTATTTAAAATCCTGGAAGACGGTAGACATGGTAAACCCCGATTTGTGCATCAATCTAGCGAAATTACCTTTCTACTAAAACCCGTCTCTGTATTGCACATTTTGAGGCAAAATTGAGCGAACTGATCACCGATTTGTTAGCTACAAGGTTACGCTTGATTTGAACAGCGCAAGGGATTACTCAGGAAAATGCCGGGATTGATGATAGCATCAGAAAAAAAAACTCATTCAGACTGTTGCTCGGGAACAGATATGAGGATAGCACCGATGTACTAAATGAAACCTTAACGAGAAAAAGATGGAAACTCCCAAATGAAGTTGGAGGTAAAGCACTAAAAAAAAGAAAGAAGCAAACTAAGACGAAGGAACACATTGCCTGTCGCGCTCATCCATTAAAGAGAACTGTAATAAACGCAGAAAAGTTGTAATATTATGCCGAAGTGCAATTAGAATACAAGATGCCTGATGATTGCACTTATCAAAAGTTGTACTGCTGAAAGTGCCCAATGTTACTGATTATGTATGGATAATAGCAGCATACTTCGATGGATCCGCATGCTGCTCATTTATTATTTTTTATATTTATCATACTTTGCTAATCAAAATTATGCTCAAGTGAAAATTTGACTATGGTAAAGCAGAATAGATCTGAACAAAGCAGGGCGAGGCATACAGGACAAGCGCTTCACTCCCATCTGTCTCGCTTTATTTTGGTACCGTCTATTGCGCTTCAGGTTAGTAAAATATACACCACGAACTGTCCCACAATTCAACTATTCTCAAATTCAATGCATCTCGAACTGAATTTTCAACTTGGCTCCGGACCTGCTTGGTTAAAAACTCGCTTAAGAAAACGAGCTTTCCTCTCTACGCTTTACTTTATGAATCCAGTAGAAGGAAAATTGGTGTCGACATGACATGACACATAGACATAAAGCTACGCCCGTAAAGAGAATCGAGCTCCGTCGCACGCGCTCCGGGTAGCAACAGCACAAAAAGATGAAAACCAAACGCGAACAAGGATGCGTTGTCGCCTAGCATCAAACGCAGCCGAGGCATCAGAGTACACGATAGTTCGGGGCACCGCCTGCCTCCGCAGAAGCCTGCGACACAAAGTCTTCCGGTCACAGCGGTTGCCTTCGCGGCTCCGCCGTGACAGCCCTGGTTGCGCGCAGCCAAGCATCGACCGCTTCCAAACAAGACAGCGCGCTACGCAGACGTAGCACGCCTTCTCTAGCCATTCCTAATTGTGTGCTTTTCCGCATTATTCAGAGAAAAAGCAACGAAAAGAGGCGCAAAGAGGGAAGGCTACTAAAGCGTACAAAAGGCCATAGGCGCGCTAATTCCTTCAATTAGTTAAATGAACAAGGCGTTAGGAGTAAGAAGGGCTCAGGGAAGCTTACATTCCACCGGTATTATCGAAGTGTACGCAAACAACACTAAGACTGTCCCCACGTGCCAACCTTCTGGAGTATGGGATGCAGTGCTTATTGCATCTCAGTCGAAGGAAACAGTTTGTTATGCGCTCCGCAGCAACTGTATGAAGCAATCATTTCACGAATTAGCTAATTGCACTAATTACCTTTTTGGTTACAAGCTTTACTGAACATGTTTATAATGGAATGTTGAAGGACATCGTCAAAATTGTCTAGTTTTGTGTTCTAACGTTTGAAAACGGTCATGTGAACCGAATTGTGTGCGTTCAAATTATTTGTTGATTTCTCTTGATCACGCACGCAGCACTGCGAAGAGCAGCTCGCGCTGCACGCCTCTTGCGAGTTTGCAGAGCGGCGTAAAATGAAGCTGGGCTATCATCATCGTCAGCCTATCTTTATGTCCACTGCAGAACGAAGACCTCTCCCGGCCATTTCCAATTATCCCTGGCTGTCGCTCGCTAGCTGATTGAAATGGGCTCCTGCAAATAACGTACTCCTGCAAGTAGCACCCGCGAATAGTTAGGACACTGTTGGAGAAGATCAAGCACAATGATATACATTGCTATCGCAGTCAGGGCTTCGCGAAATTGCCAATTTTTTGGGTTATCAATGCACTGACATGTCTCCTGGTGTCTTTTCTGATTGAAATATATTTTGCTAAGATTTGCTGTTTTGATTGTTCATTACAAACTATGGGATGGGGCAAATGAATATCTTGCCCTACTACCTTTGCCTGTTTGAAACTTTTGGCATGTTGCTGTCCAGTACTGCACCTATTTACCCGCTGCGCTTTTGCAGAAAGCAGAAGCAAATTTAAGGCACTTTTAGCTCCCTGCAGGTGTCTTGAATCGCGCGTGGATGAATTTGTTGATCAGCTTGTATTGGGCATTCGTTATTCAATACATCTGCGTTGCCTAGAATTTCGTTCGAGTTCACTAAAATGTGCAAGTTTCGCATTATGTGTGCTTAATTTATTCATATTGTAACGCCTTGGTATTGTAACACCTAGGTTAACACCTGTTTAAACCTCGTTTTAGAGTGCGCCGAAAAGTCCAGCCTATTTTTGAATTCTAAGAAGTGCCGGTTTGGTGAACGACAAGCATTAGTCCTTGGTCACCTGGTTGACAAAGATGATGTCAGGCCAGAACCCCGGAAACAGAAGCAGTCAGTGCCTTTAAGCCACGTCAGTCACTAAAAGAACTCCGCAGCTGTCTGGGATTATGCTCCTACTTTAGACGGTTTGAGCCCAAATTTGGGGACATCGTTATTAATTGACAAGTCTCTTGCGAAAAGACCGCCCACACGAGTGGACACCTGAATGCGACGCGGCATTCTCTCAACTCAAGTTTCTGCTGACATCAGAACCCATTCTTCGGCAATTCGATCCGTCTGCTCCTACTGAAGTACACAGTGACGCCAGCGGAATCGGCATCGGAGGAGTGCTTGTTTACGCCATAACAATGAAGCGTATGTAGTGGCCTATGCGAGCCGTTCTCTCAGCTAGGCTGAACGAAATTACACTGTGAGAGAGCAAGAATGTTTAGCGGCTGTATTTGCTCTTCAGAAGTTTCGTTGCTACCTCTACGTGAGTCCATTTACAATTTTAATTGACCATCCTTCCTTATGTTGGCTTGTTACCCTCCGTGATCCCTCGGGTCGTCTAGCACGCTGGGCTTTATGGCTCCAAGAATTTGACTTCATTGTTTCGTACAAAAGTGGAAGACGTCATGCCGACGCTGATTGCCTTTTTCGCCTTCCTCTGTCCACAACGGAGGATAGCGCGGACAGTCTCGACACCTGCTTTGCTGCGGTCTCTCACTCGTTTCCTGACGCCACCGTCTTCCAGCGGGAACAGCGCAATGACTTTGTTTGGACGCCTTATTAACCGATTCCTGCAGTCCCAAAGCCAGTGGTCGCATTTGTATTCGCGATGGACTGTTATACAAGAAACATTACTCAGTAAGTAGCGTGTGATATTTACCGGTTGCTCCCGAAAGCCTGCAAGGTGACGTTCTCCGTATCATGCACAATGATCCGACGGCAGGTCATATAGGATTCAGTCGCACCTTACATCGAATACAGGAGGGGTTTTACTGGCCTAAGATGCGAAATTCTACTAAACAATACGTGTCGAGCTGCGACAAGTGCCTGCGTCACAAGCGACCTACAAACGCTCCACAAGGCCTTCTTCATCCTGTAGCGCCGCCTACTACACCTTTCGAGCAAGTTGGTATCGACCTGTTAGGACCGTTTCCACAGTCTTCCAACAACAACCGCTGGGTCATCGTCTGTGTCGATCACCTAACTAGATAGGCGGAAACCGCTGCGATATCTTCCTCTACAGCTACTTGCGTCGCTGCCTTGTAGTTACGCTACGTAATCCTTCGTCACGGTCCGCATCGTGTAATCATCATCGACCGTGGTCGCCAATTCGTCGTTGACGCCGTGGAAGAATTGCTTAGACTCTGCACTTCGTAGTTCCGCCACTCACACCATATCATCCCCAGACAAATGGCCTTGTCGAACGTACCAACCGCACCCTGACCAACATGCTGGCTATGTATGTATCATCCATTCACAGGAACTGGGATGACATCTTACCGTTTATTACCTACGCCGACAATACAGCGAAGCACGAAACTACAGACTTCACACCTTTCTACCTACCCTATGCTCGGGCACCGCGCAGCTGTCTCAATACCATTTCCCCTTTACCCTCCATACAGAGGATTCAGTTGACGAAACTTTGTGCCGTGCTGAGGAAGCCCGACAAATTGCGCGTCTGCGTACACTGGCATCACAAAATCAATTCAAGGAGCGGTATGACTGCCGCCACCACTCAGTTTCATTCGAAAAAAGGTGACTTGGTGTGGCTGTGGGCCCCTCAGCGCAGACGCGCTTTATGCCAAACGTTCTTCGCTCAGTATACCGGTCCCTTCACCATTACTGGCCGCATTAGTGATTTAACATATGTAGACGGCTGTGTAAGGTTACCAGGACACCGCCCTAGCGCTACTCAACTTGCCCATGTTGCACGCCTCAAGCGATATCACACTATCACTCAGCCCTAACTCCCATGGTGGGCTTCGTCTGCGAAACGGGGAATGTAACGCCTTGGTTGAGGCAAAAGGAAGAAGAGGAGGACTACGGATCTTTTTGGGTGTGGAGCGCAGAACGAAACCGGTGCTGGATTGTTTTCCTAGACTCTCATCCGTCACCTGTAAATAAACACGCCTCATCCGTAAGAATATTAGATTTATCGGATTTAGCTAATAATTATGCATTTCTGTTTGTGTTTTTTTTATCCAGGTTTTTTGTCAGATCTGTGACCTTACTGCAGCTTCGTCCCTGCTAGTAAAACAATGATCCCTAAAAGCGGGTTTCAGACAGTGAAAGTGCGGGATGTCCGATTTTAAGCGATTCTACCTATGGCTACGTATGTCGCAGTGCTCATTGCAGACTCTTAGTGTACGTATGTCCGGAATGCGCATGTACAGTGGTGAGCACTGTTAGGTGAACACCTCATTAGTATTCACGAGCCTATAGCAGTTGATGCTTACTTAGCACAAAATAAGGAAAACTATTATTTCATTTATCAGCATCATCAATAGTCGTCGTATTCGGCACATTTCCCCCAGAAGTTGAAGGTATGTTGAAGTTATCGCAACTTGAATACTAATGAGGTGTTCACCCTAACAATGCTCACCAATGTTCACAGATTGAAAAGCACCGTTATAACTGAATGTTTACCTAGCTAAGGGTGGCCCTTTAATTTTTTGACGCACGTATAGGCGGCTGTGAGCCTTGAATAAGCACTGAAACTTATGTATGCATAGCTACAATCATTCAAAGTAGTACGTTGCTGCTCTTGCAATTCCCGAAATAAACTTTCAGTATTCTTTTCTTTGCCAAGCAGGGTCAAAGCTGGGTCAACTAGCTGCAATAGAGCATAATACACACAACCGCAGTTATTCTAACCAGCAGCAACAGTTATACGGCATTTACTCTAACTAGCCGCAATGAAGTATTCTCAGCTCTACTGCAGCTACTGCCCTCCTGCATTCCAGAGCGAAAATATTCTACAGCTACTACTCTCTCTGGATGTGACAGAGTACATCAACGCTACCCCTGGCAGTGTCTTCAGAATCTAGAAGAGCGTCATATATCTGATGTGCAACCAGTCTACCTCTAAAGGATGCTTTAGAACTTTTTGACACCTTCAGTTTTTACAGTGCGGGGAGGAACGTTGTTAGTTTAAAAATTGTGAGAACAGCCATAAATTCAACTAAGATGAAAAATATACTCAACTTGAAAATATTCATACATGACTCGGATCGATGGCTGCTGAATTTGGGTGGTCGAATTCTTTCAGGTGTTATAAAGAGTGCACCCGTTAATGTAAGATATACTTATAGCCGCGGCAGATTCATAGGCAAAGGCAATGTGTGACCGCTTATGGCAAGTATTTTTACCTGAGACGCAATTCATTCTTACTCAATTACCTAACTGAAAGGGTTTCGAACCAAGTAATTATATTGTTCGCAGTATAACTAGAAACAACAAATAATTATTTTTATAGATATAGTGCGAGCATTCCTGTGAGAAAGACAGTACAGTCGAACCCGGTTATATCGAACCAGAAGTGGATCCCCCCCAAAAGTTGCATATATATGTAATTGATAATATAAAATAATAGGCCCTGAGACAAACGGCGGCTTACCGATTGGTACGTTCGAGGGCCGCTTATTCACTGCACGCAACTCGGGAAAAAAAGTAAGCACAGTTTAATTACTAATAAAAAAATGCTGGCTCACTTTAACTTCATTGCAAAGTCCAAGTTGATTCTTTTCTTCACACTTACAGCGGCCACCGCTTGCGGAAAATGAACTCACGAATAGGGACTCTACTCCGCACACGAAAGTCGGAAAGAAGTTGATGTTCAAGGTAGCACGCGCGCTAGCCGAACTGCTCGACTGGGCTCAACTGACTGCAGACACGACCCATACGGCACCACTCACTGCATATTCTCTTCGCCACTCCACGTGCTAGAAGACCTCAAAGTGCACAAAGAAGTGCACGTTGAGGGTCTTCGGCGTCGCGCCGCGTTCGATATATCGAATGTACTGGTGAACGCGCGTTCTATATACGCGTGGACCAGCCCTATACATTTACATGGGATTTCCAATGGGATATACAACTGTTCCATATACATAACAATTCGTTATATTTGGGTTCCATATTTCCGGATTCTACTGTATACAATATTTTCAACCTAGATGCTGCCGTAAAAGAAAGATTTGCTCCATCTCATTCTGTGTTTCCGTCTAAATTCATGCCAACACTGTGTAGTCAATACGATAATTCTTCACTATGTAAAAAGATGTTATCGCACGGCATGCAGCGCGATTTAGATTGCATATTCGAATTGCATGTAAGCTGCCGCTTTTTTGCACACCAGGAGAGTACTGGGTGATTGCTAGAGAACGAAATGCTATCAGAATACCCCGCAAAGGCACTGGCATCCATCGTGCACCACATTTCATCAGATCGGTGTCTCCGGCGCCCACCGGTGGCGCAGCAAGCGCGCCTGCAGCCATTCGTGCAGAGTATCGCGTGTCAATCGCTGATTACCAAAACGTTGATTACCAAAACAAGAACTGCCAGGGCTAACTTCGCACGCAGCGGCAATGTCTATAGGTTTAAGTTTTCTGCAATATCGATTGGCTGTATAATTCTAAGTTGAAATTAAAGTCCCCGGGCGTTGTAAAGGTGCGGGCCACTTGTGAAACCGTGTCCCGGACTTCGATAGACGTACGCAAAACACGGGAACTCGTGAAATCACCGAGGTACACGCTAGGTCGACGTCAGCTGCCGCGCCTAAATTGGAGAATGCACCGAACTGTGCAAAAAAAAATCGTTTGAGGGTGAGCTCTTTGAGTGGAACTCTACACCACTCTCCTCAAACTGAACCACGACGTCATGGAAGTGCTTTACGAAAGAAGCGTGGTTTCGTTTGAACTCGTCGGTGCTCTCTGTGACAAAACTTCAATAGATTGTGCAGTTCTGCGCTAATTAATGCGGGCGGTGCCCAAGGACAACACACTCTCGCTCACTTTGAACAGCTGTCCCCTGATCTCGTGCTCATTCACCCAATATTGAACTATGTCAAGCCACTCCGCGAGATGCGTCTCTAGCTGTCAAGTGAATCCAGCGGGCACTTTCTTTGTATTTGATTTCAGTGAATTTGTTCTGTTTCTCTCACCTGGAATTGACGAAAGCTTATATCAGTTTATATCCTCGCCATGCACTGAATCTAAATTTGGTGCCTTAAGTAGGAAATGCAGGAAGGGATAGCTAGGAGCGAACACTTCACAAGGTAAGCTCAACTATGAATAGTGCCGAAAACCCACATTCTGGGCTTTCTTGTTTTCTAAATAGAGGCTAATGTCAATGCACAAGGTATAATAACGACTGCCTGTGAAAAATTCTAATTACATTCAAATTGTTCTTGTATTGTACATTTGGTAGCACTTTGCACGATCGTGTCGATTTGCAGACGATGTTTTTTAAGCCTTCTCGTGCAGCGCATGCACTTCTGGAGACAAATCTCAAGAAACATATCAAGTTTCTAGTTGACAAAAACTATTTTATATGCATGTCAACATAGATTTCCTCGCTCTATAATCGTAGAAACACGTAAAAACTCATGAAAATCAATAGCAATATTCAGAAATATATCCATGTGGTCTCCAATTCTGCGGCACTTATAAATTTCAGGTGGACGCTATATTCCAAAGTTTCACCAATTTATATTAATATGTGTATAATGAAGTGTATTACGTACATAAACAAAAATTCGAATAAACTGTTCCCAAGAATGAAACTACTTGCCCCGAGTGTGCATTGGAATTGCAAGTTTCCTTTTCAAAGTCAAATGAGCATGTTTCATTCAATTTCATTATCTCGTCACCAGTATTATCGTCAGTTTTCCGTAGGACTAGATTTTTGGTCAACCTGATTTCTGGCTTTAATTGTTGACTTTTCTGGCAATGCGTCAAAAAGTCATGCAGGTCCACGGACTGCGGTGATCAGTGTTAGGTGAGGCACTCTTAAGGACAATGCGTGCGCTTACAATTTTGAAATTGCTATATTTTACCGCAACAGCACTTGCGGGGTGGTTGAACAACTCTAAAGAAGTTAAGCTTTCAATAACAGTTTTCAACCTCTCAATCAAAAAGCAGTGTTTAACAGGCGATAAGTCAGAGCACGTCGCATTAATTTCGCCAAACCAAACGGCAGCGGAGATTCAAGACACCGTGGGGCGGCCAACGACCTCTGATGGCGAAGGAGATCGTGACGTCATCCACCTGTTGGCATGGCACGTGATTGATCTTCACTGCGCATTCTAGTCGTCGTGCAATCGTACTATTCACGCTACAGACATCATTCTATTGACTTGACAATGTCACGCACACGCTTTTGTCACAGGCACAATTTCTCCACTTACACTGATACATTGCAGAATCTGGTAACAAGGAGCCGAGCGGTAACTTAGAAGGCGAGTCGAGCAGACACACAGGCAGCACCCCGCAAAGTGGAGGGTTGAGACAACGAATGCTTCTTTTACGCGTGTTGGTGACTTTGTGATGTATGCAGACAATAGAACAGTCAACCGCGCTAGTTATTGAAGATTTAGTGGATGTGCAATAGCGTAAACCATGAACAAGGAAGGGAAGTGGCGTTTCCAAAGCGAATTATACTGGGTAGCACCTCCGCAGAAGTTGAAAAAAATGGCGGGAGGCCAGTAATAAACATCTACATAGCGAAGTTAAGCATAGAAACCATTTTCGCGTGATACCAATGTGGCTTATCAGCTGCCGCTGCTGTGTGGGGGATTTCATACATTTTGGCACGCGGGCCGTTTTGTCAATGTTATGGGTGAGAGAACACCAGAGGAGGGTACAAAGCTAAGACAGATATTCACAATTGCTGTCCTCTGTGAATCATGTGATTTTTTCCTAATTTGCGAGAGAACTGCTGTGCTAGATAAACATAAATACAGCGACAAAATTTTATTCATGAAGCTCAACTTATAATGAAAGCTTGACTGTTGTGAGTCAGTCAATCTTCTGTGACCGTTAGTGATAAAGAAAGTGTGTGTTCTGAGGATGCGTCAACACCTATCAAAATTTGCAAGTATTTCAGTCGTGCTCACAAAAAAAAGAAACAAGAAATATAGAACAATACAAGCACAATAACGAGATTAATTGCATGCGCGTGCCGTACACATGTGATGGATCACGGAAGTTATGTATGTACAGCGGGTAAATTAGAGTCGTCACATTACCTGTTTTCACGTTGTAATATATGACGAGTGTAATCGTTAGGTGGTTATCGACCTCATCATTTCATTACTTTTTGGGTTCTTTCGCGTTCTTCCTACGCGCGGGCACATTGCAAGGTTACAGCTGCGCTGTGGGTATAGCAGTTAGTTAATATTACACGTGCAATAACTATCGCAAGTCAACCATTTTGTTACCCTTGTGGTTTCATCTCCGATTGCCTTGTTGAGTACCTGGGTCGGATACCAACTCACAATTTTTCTTATCATAGACGTGGCTAAAGCCTTTTAGTTACTTACATCTGCCAATGCAAGACGACAGGAAGCAGTGCGTCATGACTGCTGCCGGACTGCCACAGGCATCGGACCATCGGGCTACGCGTTTGAGTAAGTTGCTTACGCCCTTCTTACGTGCTTAACACAGCGGAATAAAGGTACTCATACGTATGACCAACGGTGCATTAGTTATGGCTGTTGAGCAGCCGGGAGGACGCGTAACATGCTATCATTTACTATTTTCATTACTAGGGGCGCTATAACGTAAAGCTATTCCCAAACTTTTTTATTCCAATTCTGCAAGCAGCCCCACGATTGGTCAAAACATTTTCGGGCCGCTCCCAACTTCACCTGTCTTTCACGCGACTTCACGAAAACGGCGATAGCTCCCATCTGGTATAACGTGTACAGACTGCTTATGCATGATTAAACCACACAAAAGAAAATAATTATTCTATATTCGACGCCTTTTTCACTATTAAACCTCTGCATTGTTGTCCGATGTTTCGTGCTGTGCCCACTTCGCCTGG
>NC_051157.2:218981877-218984377 GCF_013339745.2 Dermacentor silvarum
TTGAAAAGCACAAATTGCTTAATTCTTTTCTGGCTCTAACTGCCGCCGGCGGTCACGAGTACGGCCCCATGGAGGTCTGGGTACTTATCGCTGCTATATAAGAGGTATGCACCCCGGCCGACATCGTACACTTTTCAATTGTGGTGTCCCTGGTGCGTTTTGTGCGATTCACGCACTGCGGCGACGTCGGGAATTGCGCCGACGAGTACGCGAACCGGCTCGCAAGACAAAGTCCGAAAGCTCGTCAGCCGGGGCGGCGCGCGCAGAGCGACGTTCGCGCAACTTTTCCGTGGAAATACCGAAAAGCGGCTCGCACGTTTGCCTTGTA
Source organism: Dermacentor silvarum (assembly GCF_013339745.2). Classification (NCBI taxonomy): domain Eukaryota; kingdom Metazoa; phylum Arthropoda; class Arachnida; order Ixodida; family Ixodidae; genus Dermacentor; species Dermacentor silvarum. The sequence goes on from NC_051157.2 coordinate 218,982,206, forward strand.
TCGGTGAGATTGGGCACCGTGGTGCACGCGAGAGGCAGAAACACGGCTTGAAAAGCAAAAATGATGAATTTCTTTCGGCGCTAACTGCCACCGGCGGCCACGAGTACGGCCCCATGGAGGTCTGGGTACTTATCGCTGCTATTATATAGAGGTATGCAGGCCCCGGCCGACATCGTACCACTTTTCAATTTGTGGTGTCCGGGTGCGTTTTGTGCGATTCACGCACTGCGGCGACGTCGGGAATTGCGCCGACGAGTACGCGACCGCTCGCAGAGACAAAGTCCGAAGCTCGTCAGCCGGGGCGGCGCGCGGCAAGCGACGTTCAGCGCAACTTTTCCGTGGAAATACCGAAAGCGGCTCGCACGTTTGCCTTGTATCGGTGAGCTGGGGCACCGTGGTGCACGCGAGAGGCAGAAACACGGCTTGAAAAGCAAAAATGAGGAATTTCTTTCGGCGCTAACTGCCGCCGGCGGCCACGAGTACGGCCCCATGGAGGTCTGGGTACTTATCGCTGCTATTATATAGAGGTATGCGGCCCCGGCCGACATCGTACCACTTTTCAATTTGTGGTGTCCGGGTGCGTTTTGTGCGATTCACGCACTGCGGCGACGTCGGGAATTGCGCCGACGAGTACGCGACCGCTCGCAGAGACAAAGTCCGAAAGCTCGTCAGCCGGGGCGGCGCGCGCAAGCGACGTTCAGCGCAACTTTTCCGTGGAAATACCGAAAGCGGCTCGCACGTTTGCCTTGTATCGGTGAGCTGGGGCACCGTGGTGCACGCGAGAGGCAGAAACACGGCTTGAAAAGCAAAAATGAGGAATTTCTTTCGGCGCTAACTGCCGCCGGCGGCCACGAGTACGGCCCCATGGAGGTCTGGGTACTTATCGCTGCTATTATATAGAGGTATGCGGCCCCGGCCGACATCGTACCACTTTTCAATTTGTGGTGTCCGGGTGCGTTTTGTGCGATTCACGCACTGCGGCGACGTCGGGAATTGCGCCGACGAGTACGCGACCGCTCGCAGAGACAAAGTCCGAAAGCTCGTCAGCCGGGGCGGCGCGCGCAAGCGACGTTCAGCGCAACTTTTCCGTGGAAATACCGAAAGCGGCTCGCACGTTTGCCTTGTATCGGTGAGCTGGGGCACCGTGGTGCACGCGAGAGGTGGAAACACGGCTTGAAAAGCAAAAATGAGGAATTTCTTTCGGCGCTAACTGCCGCCGGCGGCCACGAGTACGGCCCCATGGAGGTCTGGGTACTTATCGCTGCTATTATATAGAGGTATGCGGCCCCGGCCGACATCGTACCACTTTCAATTTGTGGTGTCCGGGTGCGTTTTGTGCGATTCACGCACTGCGGCGACGTCGGGAATTGCGCCGACGAGTACGCGACCGCTCGCAGAGACAAAGTCCGAAACCGCGTCAGCCGGGGCGGCGCGCGCAAGCCACGTTCAGCGCAACTTTTCCGTGGAAATACCGAAAGCGGCTCGCACGTTTGCCTTGAATCGGTGAGCTGGGGCACCGTGGTGCACGCGAGAGGTGGAAATACGCCGACGAGTACGCAAGCCACCGTCCAAAACAACGGTCATGGAGCACAGCACCGTGCGTGGCACAACGTTTGCAGAGAAAGTGCGGCAGCGGAAAGCTCGTTCGCCGTGAAAGTCAGCACAGGATGCGCGGTGGTTCAGGCACGTGAATATTCGCGAAGCCGTACTCGCCGCTGGCGAAACATTGACGATCACGACCCTCTTGCGCGGTGTTGGTTTTCACGACTTCGGCCCTGTGCAGCCGACGTAAACTTTCAAAGTTCGTCAAGGTGCGGCACGATTTCCGCCAAATCCCCGTCGAAAATGCCACGAGTACGGCCCCATGGAGGTCTGGGTACTTATCGCTGCTATTATATGGGGGTTGGAGTGCAGTCGCCCCCCGAGTGCGTGCGACCTGGGTGTCTGATATGCGGCGGGCTCCGTGCCCGTCAAGCGTGTCCCCGGAGCCTCTCCCGTGGATCCCTCGGCAATCGTCTGCAGCCTCATCCGCTTGATGCGTTAGGGGCTGGTTGTCGGACGACGCCGTATCCACGATATCGAGGTGTGTTCCGCATCGTCCTCGGACGAGTCAAATAAGAAAGCGCCGAAGGCGCGGGCGTGACCCGTCGCTTGGCGGCTTTGCCGTCTCGG
>NC_051157.2:218989377-218991877 GCF_013339745.2 Dermacentor silvarum
CAGAAGAAGAAACAACGTTCTGATTCTGAAGCAGGTTCTGATTTGCCACAATCACATTTCTTTTTTTTTTTTCGTGCGCTTTTTTCCCTTGCATTTCCGTGGTCCCTTACAAAAATGGTTCTTCTGCAGCACATGCACAAGCAATAAACGACGACACAATCGTCAGCGATATTTTCCTGGCCATTTAAAGAAATGTTTTCCGATCCATTTACACACATACACACACATGTGTGTGTGTGTGTGTGTTCAAATTTGAGAATGTTCACACTACCTAACGCTAGAAAAAGAAGAATTTATTTTCTCACTCGCGAAAATAAAACACATACTACAGAAGCTGTTCTATAAATAAAAAGAAGAAAACAAATTTTGTTAGAGCAAGTGCAGCAAAGATGTCAAGTTGTCTACACACAGCAGCGAAAGAATTACGATTTGAACAAATAAATAGCAAAACAATTCAGGTTAATGCGAGAAAACAAGTAAGCTGATGACATGGCATAACGCTGTCGCCGCCCCCCCTGCCTTTCGTCACGTCTCCGAGCTAGGCGCCAGTCCGGCCCGCGAGCAGCTTCCGTTATCTCCTTGCTATCCGCGGCGTTCACTGATACAGACTGATATGACGCCGCGCCTGTAGTATCTAAAAGCCCAAGGAGCGGGGTTGGCGCCACAGCGCAACGTGGCGCCCGACGGAATGACGAAGTAAATTTGGCGGCCCGCCGGCATTGAAGCGTTAGGCCAACGCCGCAGACAGCAAAGAGATAACGCAAGCTGCTCGTTTGGTCGGACCAGCCGTGACGTCGGAGACGTGACGAAAGGGCCGGGGGGTGGCGACATCGACGACAGAGACGCTCTTTTTGCGGCCAGTTTCAGTTTCAAGCAGCCTGCCAAGAGGAACTAATTGTTCGCGTAGCTCCCACATGAACTCCGCTATTCAAAATTCGATCCTTGGGCTAGGTAGTGTCGAGGACGGGCCCCAAAGTACTCATTTGCTATAGCCACCTATTGTTGATCATTAGAAAGTTAATTAGCGTAAATTTGCTAATTACGCACGTAATTGCGGAAATTGCTCTGTATTATCTAGAGGCCGCCAATCCGTACACTGGAATGGCAAACATAACTTGACAAAGATTTACATTTTACTAATTTTAAAATTTGGTGCAGCTAAAAAAAAAAAAAAAAAAAACACCCTGTATACTGACAGACTTCGGTTGCTTTACAAAAAATAGGCTAAAGGACCACCACTGTTTATATAAAGACGGAAACAGGCGGAAATTGTCAAGTGCTTTTTGCAAAATGAATAAATTTAGAATCTATTCTGGTGCTCGCAGTTTCGAGCAAAGAATGTGGAGCAAGAGAGATATGGAAAAAAAAAGTCACTACTTTCTTCGCGCGGCGGGATTCGAACCAGGGTACACACGATCCGAAGGGGAGTGCTATCCACTAACGATAACCACTGGACTATGGCACCCACTCTTGCAGAACAAGAATTTATGGGTACCATAAATGCTTGCTCGTTGTACCGTTGCGTTGTACCGACGATTGTAAGACAACTTGCTATGGGCCACAGAAAGAGAAAATGAGAGCGTGAGACACACAGAGAGGAAAAGAAAGCGAGAGGAAAAGAAAAGAACGCTTACAGAGTTTACTACTGTTTCATACGTTTTCACAAGCGTGGATCGTCCTTAATTTTTTTTTTTTTTTTTCACTTTCGCTGAAAATGCAGAAATCGTAGGGCGACTTTTGGTATATTGTGTACGTACGCGCGCGGCCACGTACATGCCTAATTAAATGGTCTATCTGAAACCACGGCTGTGCTGACGTACGCGTGGGCACGAGCGAATTTAGTTATTGAGCACCAGCTACGACACGAGAAACGTTTAACTCGGAACAAGCGTTGCTGGTCGCCGATTCCTGCGCTAGTCCACCGTCTACATAAACATCGGTTCGCAAATTAAGTTCCGCTACATGAAGTGAGGTGTAAATGGAACTTTTTTTTTTTAAGCGAAAATCGATGTCCACTGTCAAACGTTTCGATACTTGTCTAGCTCATGCTGCAGTGCACGGCTACAAGGGGTGCACGGTGAATCGGCTCAGCTGTGCAGGCATTGCACGGCTGAGTGACATTATATTGCGGCTAGCGACAGTGTCGGCGCCGCGACCGTTTCAAGCTTTCAAATCAAGCTGATTCTCAGCTTTCATTTCTTTTTTAATACATAGGAGAGGAGGCTTGGAGGAATACAAAACAATAAAATACATTTGTTTTCGGATAAAACAATTGCCGTTTTTCGAAATTTGCGTTTTCCCCCCGACCAAGCACAATTCATTACCCTTTCTTTACGGCTTCACCGTCGCGCAGCGCTGCTCTGCGCTTTAGCCGAACCAACAGGCAAACTTATGGGCGCCGCCATTTTGGAAAAAAGGCCGCAGACATATTCCGACCTAACTCGGCGAGTTTTCAACGCAGACTGATGAAATTAGCTTTATTTTAACGAGAAAAATGCGA
>NC_051157.2:218999377-219011877 GCF_013339745.2 Dermacentor silvarum
CTTCTATTTTTTTTCCAGACCACAGCTCCAGCTCGGATAACTCCACCTCGTCTTTGTTAGGGGATGCGAAATGTGCGGCCGTCAGTCTTTCAACCGGTCTAGCTTAATGATATTGTTTGAATGAGTAATCACAGATAACTGCTGCGACAAACGATTTGTGTTGGTAAGATTGCCTCACGCGAAGTAAAAAAGCATGACTTTTGCTATTCAGAAATTGTAAGAAGCTTTATGCATATGCGCCTACAGAATTTGCAGTGTGCACTTAAAAGAATTTTTGAAAGTGCTCGCTGAAACCCCCTGTGTGTGTATATATATATATATATATATATATATATATATATATATAAGCGTGTGTGAGTGACTGTGTGTGTGTGCACGCAATAGAGTAGCACATAAGCTCAGTCACGTGGGGTTATTTCACATTTCGCGGGCTTTCAATAAACGCGGGAATAATTCACCACACTGGATGTGTGTTGCTGCAAAAAAAAAAAAAAAATAGATCGGTCGTTTTAAAATGCCCTCAAGAACGAAATGAAACGTAATTGGCCCTAAAGTGAATAATAAACAATTTCCGCAAATAATCCTTATTGATTAACTAATTAGGCGCAACATAAAACTTAACATAAGGAGCGTCACATGACAGCAAAACATATGTCATTGGTTTCATTGAGTTGTGGCTGCCCGCTGTCAATAAAATCATCGGTTCTAGTCACATAAAAATCCTGTATAAATGTATGTATGTACGTATATACACGCACGCACGTACGCAAGCACGCACGCGCGCGCACACACACACACAGGAGCGCCCACACTGAAAGAGTCAAAATCACGTCATGGATGTACGGAAATAAGAACGCCGAAGTGCGTCATAGCGTAAGAAAGCTGGAACACTTGTTTAAATAATATCAGCGGTGGCCAGTGACTGTTGATATGGATGCGAAAACACGTTACCGCCATCTATCTACGGAAATAGCAAGCGCGAAGTCCGTCGCCATTGCGTAAAAAACCTAGACGGCGCAAGGTAACACTCGATTTCATGATGACAGTGGCGGCCGGGGAATAAAAACAGCTCGAACCTCTTGGCAAGAAATACAAAAAAAAGAAGAAACAAAAAGTGGCTTGCTTTATTAAACCTTGTATATGACAGTGAATAAACAGCAAAGCAGTTACAACTAAACTGAAAAAAAAAGACAGCTAACAAAAGCAAGTACACAAAGAAACAAACCAGCCGTGTTTGCTCAGTAGGTATAGCGTTTGGCTACTGAGCGCGAGGTCATGGGATCGAATCCCAGCCACGGCAGCCGCTTTTCGATGGGGGCGAAATGAAAAAAAAATAAATAAATAAACTGTGCACTAAGGTTTAGGAGCACGTTAAGAACCCCATATAGTCTAATTTATTTCGGAGTTGTCCACTACGGCGTGCATCATAATCAGACCGCGGTTTTGGCACGCAAAACCCCAGTATTATCTGTTTTTTTTTTTTTTTACGCAAAGAAACAGGTGTGTTTGCATTGAAGGGCGCCCGAAAAAGCGTTTGTTCCAATTACGCGCAGCAAGGACGCTTTATGATGGGGAAGGCAGATGGCTGGAAGGTGCACGTCCTCATCGTTTCTAAACAATTTCTAAACAAAATTGGTCTCACTGTCCCTCCAATAATACCAAGTGGCTCGAGGCTTCGTATTGCATATTAACTGAAAGAATTACACTCACGTTAAATGCCGCAAAAGGACCAAGCGGGGCACTTGCTTCGCGCAGGTGCATTCGCCCAAATTTTATAGCTATAGCCCGCATGCAGCTACAAAATCCGAAATCGCATCAGCAGGGGCGGGACGCGCAAGCAGCGTTTCACGCAAATTTGAAGCATAAATCGCAGCGCTACCGAGGCCAAAGTGGTGTATCAATTCGGACGGACGCTTTCCAGAACGCTAGTAGCCGTTCAAACAGGGCGCACAGTTAAGAGATGGCGCTGACAAAGCGGCGAGCGCCCGTGTTGAGAAAGTCCTAAACAACATTAGCCGGGCGGCGCGTGCAAGCGACGTTCCGTGCAACTTGTCCGTGGTAATATCAAAAGCGGCTCTCACGTTTTCCTTGAATCGGTGAGCCGGGGCACCGTGGTGCACGCGAGAGCTGCTTTCATTATTATCTACATCAATATCTCGAAACTGTTGTCATCCCGAGAATTCGTTTCGAGTGGATCCGCCTTGCAAACTCCACGGCTACAATTTGTACATTCCAACGTGGTCCATCAGGTAATTAGTTAACCTAATTAGTGACTGTTTCATTATTATTCGGCTAAGCATTTCAATTGCTTGTGCAAGTAATGTCCGCCACTTAGAGCAGACCAGCTCATGAACTAGACTTGGGCATTCTGCCACAGGCACTATTGAAGAGTTTTTGAAAGTGTTCGCTGAAGCCCCCCGTATATATATATGCGTGTGTGAGTGACTGTGTGTGTGTGCACGCAATAGAGTAGCACATAAGCTCAGTCACGTGGGGTTATTTCACATTTCGCGGGCTTTCAATAAACGCCGGAATAATTCACCACACTGGATGTGTGTGGCTGCAAAAAAAAAAAAAAAAAAAAAAAAAAAGATGGGTCGTTTTGAAATGCCCTCAAGAACGAAATGAAACGTAATTGGCCCTAAAGTGAATAATAAACATTTTCCGCAATTAATCCTTATTGATTAACTAATTAGGCGCAACATAAAACTTAACATAAGGAGCGTCACATGACAGCAACACATATGTCATTGGTTTCATTGAGTTGTGGCTGCCCGCTGTCAATAACATCATCGGTTCTAGTCACATAAAAATCCTGTATAAATGTATGTATGTACGTATATACACGCACGCACGTACGCAAGCACGCACGCGCGCGCGCACACACACACAGGAGCGCCCACACTGAAAGAGTCAAAATCACGTCATGGATGTACGGAAATAAGAACGCCGAAGTGCGTCATAGCGTAAGAAAGCTGGAACACTTGTTTAAATAATACCAGCGGTGGCCAGTGACTGTTGATATGGATGCGAAAACACGTTACCGCCACCTATCTACGGAAATAGCAAGCGCGAAGTCCGTCGCCATTGCGTAAAAAACCTAGACGGCGCAAGGTAACACTCGATTTCATGATGACAGTGGCGGCCGGGGAATAAAAACAGCTCGAACCTCTTGGCAAGAAATACAAAAAAAAAAGAAGAAACAAAAAGTGGCTTGCTTTATTATACCTTGTATATGACAGTGAATAAACAGCAAAGCAGTTACAACTAAACTGAAAAAAAAAGACAGCTAACAAAAGCAAATACACAAAGAAACAAACCAGCCGTGTTTGCTCAGTGGGTATAGCGTTTGGCTACTGAGCGCGAGGTCATGGGATCGAATCCCAGCCACGGCAGCCGCTTTTCGTTGGGGCAGAAAAAAAAAATAAACCGTGCACTAAGGTGTAGGAGCACGTTAAAGAACCCCAGGTAGTCTAATTTATTTCGGAGTTGTCCACTACGGCGTGCCTCATAATCAGACCGCGGTTTTGGCACGCAAAACCCCAGTATTATCTGTTTTTTTTTTTTTTTTACGCAAAGAAACAGGTGTGTTTGCATTGAAGGGCGCCCGAAAAAGCGTTTGTTCCAATTACGCGCAGCAAGGACGCTTTATGATGGGGAAGGCAGATGGCTGGAAGGTGCACGTCCTCATCGTTTCTAAACAATTTCTAAACAAAATTGGTCTCACTGTCCCTCCAATAATACCAAGTGGCTCGAGGCTTCGTATTGCATATTAACTGAAAGAATTACACTCACGTTAAATGCCGCAAAAGGACCAAGCGGGGCACTTGCTTCGCGCAGGTGCATTCGCCCAAATTTTATAGCTATAGCCCGCATGCAGCTACAAAATCCGAAATCGCATCAGCAGGGGCGGGACGCGCAAGCAGTGTTTCACGCAAATTTGAAGCATAAATCGCAGCGCTACCGAGGCCAAAGTGGTGTATCAATTCGGACGGACGCTTTCCAGAACGCTAGTAGCCGTTCAAACAGGGCGCACAGTTAAGAGATGGCGCTGACAAAGCGGCGAGCGCCCGTGTTGAGAAAGTCCTAAACAACATTAGCCGGGCGGCGCGTGCAAGCGACGTTCCGTGCAACTTGTCCGTGGTAATATCAAAAGCGGCTCTCACGTTTTCCTTGAATCGGTGAGCCGGGGCACCGTGGTGCACGCGAGAGCTGCTTTCATTATTATCTACATCAATATCTCGAAACTGTTGTCATCCCGAGAATTCGTTTCGAGTGGATCCGCCTTGCAAACTCCACGGCTACAATTTGTACATTCCAACGTGGTCCATCAGGTAATTAGTTAACCTAATTAGTGACTGTTTCATTATTATTCGGCTAAGCATTTCAATTGCTTGTGCAAGTAATGTCCGCCACTTAGAGCAGACCAGCTCATGAACTAGACTTGGGCATTCTGCCACAGGCACTATTGAAGAGTTTTTGAAAGTGTTCGCTGAAGCCCCCCGTATATATATATGCGTGTGTGAGTGACTGTGTGTGTGTGCACGCAATAGAGTAGCACATAAGCTCAGTCACGTGGGGTTATTTCACATTTCGCGGGCTTTCAATAAACGCCGGAATAATTCACCACACTGGATGTGTGTGGCTGCAAAAAAAAAAAAAAAAAAAAAAAGATGGGTCGTTTTGAAATGCCCTCAAGAACGAAATGAAACGTAATTGGCCCTAAAGTGAATAATAAACATTTTCCGCAATTAATCCTTATTGATTAACTAATTAGGCGCAACATAAAACTTAACATAAGGAGCGTCACATGACAGCAACACATATGTCATTGGTTTCATTGAGTTGTGGCTGCCCGCTGTCAATAACATCATCGGTTCTAGTCACATAAAAATCCTGTATAAATGTATGTATGTACGTATATACACGCACGCACGTACGCAAGCACGCACGCGCGCGCGCACACACACACAGGAGCGCCCACACTGAAAGAGTCAAAATCACGTCATGGATGTACGGAAATAAGAACGCCGAAGTGCGTCATAGCGTAAGAAAGCTGGAACACTTGTTTAAATAATACCAGCGGTGGCCAGTGACTGTTGATATGGATGCGAAAACACGTTACCGCCACCTATCTACGGAAATAGCAAGCGCGAAGTCCGTCGCCATTGCGTAAAAAACCTAGACGGCGCAAGGTAACACTCGATTTCATGATGACAGTGGCGGCCGGGGAATAAAAACAGCTCGAACCTCTTGGCAAGAAATACAAAAAAAAAGAAGAAACAAAAAGTGGCTTGCTTTATTATACCTTGTATATGACAGTGAATAAACAGCAAAGCAGTTACAACTAAACTGAAAAAAAAAGACAGCTAACAAAAGCAAATACACAAAGAAACAAACCAGCCGTGTTTGCTCAGTAGGTATAGCGTTTGGCTACTGAGCGCGAGGTCATGGGATCGAATCCCAGCCACGGCAGCCGCTTTTCGATTGGGGCGAATGAAAAAAAAAATAAATAATAACCGTGCACTAAGGTGTAGGAGCACGTTAAGAACCCCAGGTAGTCTAATTTATTTCGGAGTTGTCCACTACGGCGTGCATCATAATCAGACCGCGGTTTTGGCACGCAAAACCGCAGTATTATCTGTATTTTTTTTTTTTTTTTTACGCAAAGAAACAGGTGTGTTTGCATTGAAATGCACCCGGAAAAGCGTTTGTTCCAATTACGCGCAGCAAGGACACTTTTTGATGGGGAAGGCAGATGGCTGGAAGGTGCACGTCCTCATCGTTTCTAAACAATTTCTTAACAAAATTGGTCTCACTGTCCCTCCAATAATACCAAGTGGCTCGAGGCTTCGTATTGCATATTAACTGAAAGAATTACACTCACATTAAATGCCGCAAGAGGACCAAGCGGGGCACTTGCTTCGCGCAGATGCATTCACACAAATTTTATAGCTACAGCCCGCCTGCAGCTACAAAATCCGAAATCGCATCAGCAGGGGCGGGAAGCGCAAGCAGCGTTTCACGCAAATTTGAAGCATAAATCGCAGCGCTACCGAGGCCAAAGTGGTGTATCAATTCGGACGGACGCTTTCCAGAACGCTAGTAGCCGTTCAAACAGGGCGCACAGTTAAGAGATGGCGCTGACAAAGCGGCGAGCGCCCGTGTTGACAAAGTCCGAAACTGCGTCAGCCGGGGCGGCGCGCGCAAGCGACGTTCAGCGCAACTTTTCCGTGGAAATACCGAAAGCGGCTCGCACGTTTGCCTTGTATCAGTGAGCTGGGGCACCGTGGTGCACGCGAGAGGTGGAAAGACGGCTTGAAAAGCAAAAATGAGGAATTTCTTTCGGCGCTAACTGCCGCCGGCGGTCACGAGTACGGCCCCATGGAGGTCTGGGTACTTATCGCTGCTATTATATAGAGGTATGCAACCCCGGCCGACATCGTACCACTTTTCAATTTGTGGTGTCCGGGTGCGTTTTGTGCGATTCACGCACTGCGGCGACGTCGGGAATTGCGCCGACGAGTACGCGACCGCTCGCAGAGACAAAGTCCGAAAGCTCGTCAGCCGGGGCGGCGCGCGCAAGCGACGTTCAGCGCAACTTTTCCGTGGAAATACCGAAAGCGGCTCGCACGTTTGCCTTGTATCGGTGAGCTGGGGCACCGTGGTGCACGCGAGAGGTGGAAAGACGGCTTGAAAAGCAAAAATGAGGAATTTCTTTCGGCGCTAACTGCCGCCGGCGGCCACGAGTACGGCCCCATGGAGGTCTGGGTACTTATCGCTGCTATTATATAGAGGTATGCGGCCCCGGCCGACATCGTACCACTTTTCAATTTGTGGTGTCCGGGTGCGTTTTGTGCGATTCACGCACTGCGGCGACGTCGGGAATTGCGCCGACGAGTACGCGACCGCTCGCAGAGACAAAGTCCGAAAGCTCGTCAGCCGGGGCGGCGCGCGCAAGCGACGTTCAGCGCAACTTTTCCGTGGAAATACCGAAAGCGGCTCGCACGTTTGCCTTGTATCGGTGAGCTGGGGCACCGTGGTGCACGCGAGAGGTGGAAACACGGCTTGAAAAGCAAAAATGAGGAATTTCTTTCGGCGCTAACTGCCGCCGGCGGCCACGAGTACGGCCCCATGGAGGTCTGGGTACTTATCGCTGCTATTATATAGAGGTATGCGGCCCCGGCCGACATCGTACCACTTTTCAATTTGTGGTGTCCGGGTGCGTTTTGTGCGATTCACGCACTGCGGCGACGTCGGGAATTGCGCCGACGAGTACGCGACCGCTCGCAGAGACAAAGTCCGAAAGCTCGTCAGCCGGGGCGGCGCGCGCAAGCGACGTTCAGCGCAACTTTTCCGTGGAAATACCGAAAGCGGCTCGCACGTTTGCCTTGTATCGGTGAGCTGGGGCACCGTGGTGCACGCGAGAGGTGGAAACACGGCTTGAAAAGCAAAAATGAGGAATTTCTTTCGGCGCTAACTGCCGCCGGCGGCCACGAGTACGGCCCCATGGAGGTCTGGGTACTTATCGCTGCTATTATATAGAGGTATGCGGCCCCGGCCGACATCGTACCACTTTTCAATTTGTGGTGTCCGGGTGCGTTTTGTGCGATTCACGCACTGCGGCGACGTCGGGAATTGCGCCGACGAGTACGCGACCGCTCGCAGAGACAAAGTCCGAAAGCTCGTCAGCCGGGGCGGCGCGCGCAAGCGACGTTCAGCGCAACTTTTCCGTGGAAATACCGAAAGCGGCTCGCACGTTTGCCTTGTATCGGTGAGCTGGGGCACCGTGGTGCACGCGAGAGGTGGAAACACGGCTTGAAAAGCAAAAATGAGGAATTTCTTTCGGCGCTAACTGCCGCCGGCGGCCACGAGTACGGCCCCATGGAGGTCTGGGTACTTATCGCTGCTATTATATAGAGGTATGCGGCCCCGGCCGACATCGTACCACTTTTCAATTTGTGGTGTCCGGGTGCGTTTTGTGCGATTCACGCACTGCGGCGACGTCGGGAATTGCGCCGACGAGTACGCGACCGCTCGCAGAGACAAAGTCCGAAACCGCGTCAGCCGGGGCGGCGCGCGCAAGCCACGTTCAGCGCAACTTTTCCGTGGAAATACCGAAAGCGGCTCGCACGTTTGCCTTGAATCGGTGAGCTGGGGCACCGTGGTGCACGCGAGAGGTGGAAATACGCCGACGAGTACGCAAGCCACCGTCCAAAACAACGGTCATGGAGCACAGCACCGTGCGTGGCACAACGTTTGCAGAGAAAGTGCGGCAGCGGAAAGCTCGTTCGCCGTGAAAGTCAGCACAGGATGCGCGGTGGTTCAGGCACGTGAATATTCGCGAAGCCGTACTCGCCGCTGGCGAAACATTGACGATCACGACCCTCTTGCGCGGTGTTGGTTTTCACGACTTCGGCCCTGTGCAGCCGACGTAAACTTTCAAAGTTCGTCAAGGTGCGGCACGATTTCCGCCAAATCCCCGTCGAAAATGCCACGAGTACGGCCCCATGGAGGTCTGGGTACTTATCGCTGCTATTATATGGGGGTTGGAGTGCAGTCGCCCCCCGAGTGCGTGCGACCTGGGTGTCTGATATGCGGCGGGCTCCGTGCCCGTCAAGCGTGTCCCCGGAGCCTCTCCCGTGGATCCCTCGGCAATCGTCTGCAGCCTCATCCGCTTGATGCGTTAGGGGCTGGTTGTCGGACGACGCCGTATCCACGATATCGAGGTGTGTTCCGCATCGTCCTCGGACGAGTCAAATAAGAAAGCGCCGAAGGCGCGGGCGTGACCCGTCGCTTGGCGGCTTTGCCGTCTCGGCTACGTTGCAAGCGCCGATCGGTCCACCAGTGCTGCGGGCTGATGGCAAATCCCGCAAGCCGTGACCGAGTCGACGCAACGAATCTATCGAGAGTGTGCGTGCTTCTTGCCGCGTGGCGATACCCAGCCCTGCGGGGAGGGCGCCGTAGCGAGCTCGAACGCCGTCATCTCGGACTGTGCAAAGAGGTGGGCTTTGCAAAAACGAAGCGTGCTGAGGCGCCTGAAGGTGGCCTCGGCGTCGCAACAACGGCGTCCGGCATGGCTGGACGCGCAGTTGAACGATTACCTGGTTGATCCTGCCAGTAATCATATGCTTGTCTCAAAGATTAAGCCATGCATGTCTAAGTACATGCCGAAATAAGGCGAAACCGCGAATGGCTCATTAAATCAGTTATGGTTCCTTAGATCGTTTCTTCCTACTTGGATAACTGTGGCAATTCTAGAGCTAATACATGCAGTGAGCCTGAAGCCCTTTGGGCGACGGGTGCTTTTATTAGACCAAGATCGATCGGGTTTCGGCCCGTATTGTGTGGTGACTCTGGATAACTTTGTGCTGATCGCATGGCCACGAGCCGGCGACGTTTCTTTCAAGTGTCTGCCTTATCAACTTTCGATGGTAGGTTACTTGCTTACCATGGTTGTTACGGGTAACGGAGAATCAGGGTTCGATTCCGGAGAGGGAGCCTGAGAAACGGCTACCACATCCAAGGAAGGCAGCAGGCGCGCAAATTACCCACTCCCGGCACGGGGAGGTAGTGACGAAAAATAACAATACGGGACTCTTTTGAGGCCCCGTAATTGAAATGAGTACACTCTAAATCCTTTAACGAGGATCAATTGGAGGGCAAGTCTGGTGCCAGCAGCCGCGGTAATTCCAGCTCCAATAGCGTATACTAAAGCTGCTGCGGTTAAAAAGCTCGTAGTTGGATCTCAGTTCCAGACGAGTAGTGCATCTACCCGATGCGACGGCTCGGACTGAACATCATGCCGGTCCTTTCTTGGTGCACTTCATTGTGTGCCTCGAGAAGGCCGGTGCTTTTACTTTGAAAAAATTAGAGTGCTCAACGCAGGCGAGTCGCCTGAATAAACTTGCATGGAATAATAGAACAAGACCTCGTTTCTGTTCTGTTGGTTTTTGGAATACGAGGTAATGATTAAGAGGGACAGACGGGGGCATTCGTATTGCGGCGCTAGAGGTGAAATTCTTGGACCGTCGCAAGACGAACTACTGCGAAAGCATTTGCCAAGAATGTTTTCTTTGATCAAGAACGAAAGTCAGAGGTTCGAAGGCGATCAGATACCGCCCTAGTTCTGACCATAAACGATGCCAACCAGCGATCCGCCTGAGTTACTCAAATGACTCGGCGGGCAGCTTCCGGGAAACCAAAGTATTTGGGTTCCGGGGGAAGTATGGTTGCAAAGCTGAAACTTAAAGGAATTGACGGAAGGGCACCACCAGGAGTGGAGCCTGCGGCTTAATTTGACTCAACACGGGAAAACTTACCCGGCCCGGACACTGGGAGGATTGACAGATTGAGAGCTCTTTCTTGATTCGGTGGATGGTGGTGCATGGCCGTTCTTAGTTGGTGGAGCGATTTGTCTGGTTAATTCCGATAACGAACGAGACTCTAGCCTATTAAATAGGTGCGGGGTTCCCAGCACCTTACAACCTTCTTAGAGGGACAAGCGGCTCCTAGCCGCACGAAACAGAGCAATAACAGGTCTGTGATGCCCTTAGATGTCCGGGGCCGCACGCGCGCTACACTGAAGGAAGCAGCGTGTCTTTATCCCTGTCTGAAAAGACTGGGTAACCCGTGGAACTTCTTTCGTGATTGGGATAGGGGCTTGCAATTGTTCCCCTTGAACGAGGAATTCCCAGTAAGCGCGAGTCATAAGCTCGCGTTGATTACGTCCCTGCCCTTTGTACACACCGCCCGTCGCTACTACCGATTGAATGATTTAGTGAGGTCTTCGGACCGATGTCCGGCGCGGCCTTTCGGTTGCGCCGGTCTGTTGGAAAGATGACCAAACTTGATCATTTAGAGGAAGTAAAAGTCGTAACAAGGTTTCCGTAGGTGAACCTGCGGAAGGATCATTACCGGACTGTGAAGGGTGACGATCGTTTCTGCCCCGTGTGGGTGGAGCGGCTCGCTGCGCCCGACGCTTTCCGCCGCTGTCCCCGCTTGGACGCGGGGACGGCTATACCCGAACATGCGCGGGGACTGCCTGAATTCTGAGGGGCGCCCCGTGCCCAATTTGTTGCGCCCAGCGGGCGGCGGCTGCAACCTTGGACGGTTGGCTTGGCCGCGCCCGTGGGTACAAACGGCGTAACGCACTTTCATGGGTGGGCTTTCAGTCCGCCTCGACGCTCATGCGCGGAATGGGAGTAAGACGACCCGACAAAGCTTTGCCCAGTACGAGAGGAACGGTAGAGGTCGGTCAAGGAACTGGCGGTCGAGAGCTAAAGCTGCCTGCCATCCATCATTCATAGTTGGAACTGCGGTGCAAGCGCTCTCCCGTCCTCCGCGGCAAACGCCGCCGAGTCTGAAAAGGCTGGCGGCTGCCGGTCGCTTCCTGCGGCGAGTATGGAGTAACGACCCGACTATGTTGCTGCCCAAGTACTGAAGGAACGGCGCGGCATTCGGTCGGTCATGGAACTGGCGGTACGAGGGTGTGGCTGCCAAGTACAATAGGAACCGTGGCCCATAACGCCCTCCCGTCCTCCGCGGCAAGTGCCACCGAGCCCGACAGGGCCGGAGGCTGCCGGTCGGCTCCTGCTCGTGACGCGCGAGATGTCGAGATCGCGGTTGAATGCGACGACGTTGGCAGGCTATTCGCCCGCCGCCGAGGGAAAGGCGGCGCTGCTGCGAAGTACGAGAGGAAACGCGGCTTTGCTACGTCGGACGCGTTCCGCGGTTAACGGACTTGTGCGCTTTGGGAAGGCGCCGCACGTCGAAAGAGGATTTACGGACAGACGAGGGACTGAAGTCTCGAAACTTGAACGCACTTGCGGCCAGGCTCTTGCTGGCTTCGTCTTCCGCCTCGAGTAGAATTGTTGCGGCTCCGGCGCCGAAAGCTGTCCCTGGCACTGGCCGAGTGGTTTTGGAGAGCCGCGCGAGTACGCGCGCCGGGCTCTTGTCCGTCGTCTCAAGTAGACTGTCGGATCAGCAGCGGGTGTGCTGCGGCAATCCGCCGATGCGAAAGCGTGTTTGTGTGTTAGGGACATTGTGGTCAATTTGAGTACCCTTCTGATGACTAAAAGCGAGACACGTCGATGGGGGCGAGACCCCACCCGTGGCCGTGTCGCCGTGAAAGACTCCACAGCTGCTCGTGCCCCCTCATGGCCTTGCGGCTTTTTTCCAATTTTCGTGGAGCAATGTGAACGTGCACACGTAGCACACGGGTCCGGTGGGTGGTTGGCAGGGAAAACCGGCTTCGAGTGCTCGCAAAAAAGAAAAAGACGTGGTAAGGGGAGCCACGCCCCCGCGGGTGTGTAGCCGTGAGCGGCTCCACTGCATCTTGGTCCTACATCTGATCCTGGTGCATACAGAGTGGAGGCTCACGTGCACACAAAGGCTCGCGGGGTTTAGCTGGAAACGCAACACGCAAGTAGCAGGGTGTGGTGCGCCTATATGCTACCAGCTGTCTGAGACGCGGCTGTCGAAAGAGCGCGCAGACTCGA
>NC_051157.2:219021877-219026877 GCF_013339745.2 Dermacentor silvarum
ATAAATAAAAAGAAGAAAACAAATTTTGTTAGAGCAAGTGCAGCAAAGATGTCAAGTTGTCTACACACAGCAGCGAAAGAATTACGATTTGAACAAATAAATAGCAAAACAATTCAGGTTAATGCGAGAAAACAAGTAAGCTGATGACATGGCATAACGCTGTCGCCGCCCCCCCTGCCTTTCGTCACGTCTCCGAGCTAGGCGCCAGTCCGGCCCGCGAGCAGCTTCCGTTATCTCCTTGCTATCCGCGGCGTTCACTGATACAGACTGATATGACGCCGCGCCTGTAGTATCTAAAAGCCCAAGGAGCGGGGTTGGCGCCACAGCGCAACGTGGCGCCCGACGGAATGACGAAGTAAATTTGGCGGCCCGCCGGCATTGAAGCGTTAGGCCAACGCCGCAGACAGCAAAGAGATAACGCAAGCTGCTCGTTTGGTCGGACCAGCCGTGACGTCGGAGACGTGACGAAAGGGCCGGGGGGTGGCGACATCGACGACAGAGACGCTCTTTTTGCGGCCAGTTTCAGTTTCAAGCAGCCTGCCAAGAGGAACTAATTGTTCGCGTAGCTCCCACATGAACTCCGCTATTCAAAATTCGATCCTTGGGCTAGGTAGTGTCGAGGACGGGCCCCAAAGTACTCATTTGCTATAGCCACCTATTGTTGATCATTAGAAAGTTAATTAGCGTAAATTTGCTAATTACGCACGTAATTGCGGAAATTGCTCTGTATTATCTAGAGGCCGCCAATCCGTACACTGGAATGGCAAACATAACTTGACAAAGATTTACATTTTACTAATTTTAAAATTTGGTGCAGCTAAAAAAAAAAAAAAAAAAAAACACCCTGTATACTGACAGACTTCGGTTGCTTTAAAAAAAATAGGCTAAAGGACCACCACTGTTTATATAAAGACGGAAACAGGCGGAAATTGTCAAGTGCTTTTTGCAAAATGAATAAATTTAGAATCTATTCTGGTGCTCGCAGTTTCGAGCAAAGAATGTGGAGCAAGAGAGATATGGAAAAAAAAAAGTCACTACTTTCTTCGCGCGGCGGGATTCGAACCAGGGTACACACGATCCGAAGGGGAGTGCTATCCACTAACGATAACCACTGGACTATGGCACCCACTCTTGCAGAACAAGAATTTATGGGTACCATAAATGCTTGCTCGTTGTACCGTTGCGTTGTACCGACGATTGTAAGACAACTTGCTATGGGCCACAGAAAGAGAAAATGAGAGCGTGAGACACACAGAGAGGAAAAGAAAGCGAGAGGAAAAGAAAAGAACGCTTACAGAGTTTACTACTGTTTCATACGTTTTCACAAGCGTGGATCGTCCTTAATTTTTTTTTTTTTTTTTTCACTTTCGCTGAAAATGCAGAAATCGTAGGGCGACTTTTGGTATATTGTGTACGTACGCGCGCGGCCACGTACATGCCTAATTAAATGGTCTATCTGAAACCACGGCTGTGCTGACGTACGCGTGGGCACGAGCGAATTTAGTTATTGAGCACCAGCTACGACACGAGAAACGTTTAACTCGGAACAAGCGTTGCTGGTCGCCGATTCCTGCGCTAGTCCACCGTCTACATAAACATCGGTTCGCAAATTAAGTTCCGCTACATGAAGTGAGGTGTAAATGGAACTTTTTTTTTTTTTAAGCGAAAATCGATGTCCACTGTCAAACGTTTCGATACTTGTCTAGCTCATGCTGCAGTGCACGGCTACAAGGGGTGCACGGTGAATCGGCTCAGCTGTGCAGGCATTGCACGGCTGAGTGACATTATATTGCGGCTAGCGACAGTGTCGGCGCCGCGACCGTTTCAAGCTTTCAAATCAAGCTGATTCTCAGCTTTCATTTCTTTTTTAATACATAGGAGAGGAGGCTTGGAGGAATACAAAACAATAAAATACATTTGTTTTCGGATAAAACAATTGCCGTTTTTCGAAATTTGCGTTTTCCCCCCGACCAAGCACAATTCATTACCCTTTCTTTACGGCTTCACCGTCGCGCAGCGCTGCTCTGCGCTTTAGCCGAACCAACAGGCAAACTTATGGGCGCCGCCATTTTGGAAAAAAGGCCGCAGACATATTCCGACCTAACTCGGCGAGTTTTCAACGCAGACTGATGAAATTAGCTTTATTTTAACGAGAAAAATGCGACAAGTGCCACAACTAACAGCTAGATGCTCGACGGATTTCCTAAAGGCACAAAACCGCTCCTTACTGTAATTATGACAACGAGTGTTACCGCGCGCCATCTAGCATTTGTACGCCACAGCGATGCACTTCGCGCTTCCTTTGTCCGTACATAGATGGCGCCCATAGTTTTTTTGCCTGTTGGTTCGGCTTAGCGCAGAGCAGCGCTGCGCGACGGTGAAGCCGTTGTGAAAGGGTAATGAGTCGTGCTCGGTCGGGGGGAAAACGCAAATTTCGAAAAACGGCAATTGTTTTATACGAAAACAAATCTATTTTGTTGTTTTGTATTCCTCCAAGCCTCCTCTCCTATGTATTAAAAAAATCAAAGCTGAGAATCAGGTACAAGACAGCGAAAAATGCAAGAAACACTCGCCCGGACTCATGAAAGTGCGAATTTTTCCGGATTTCGCACACGCGGCATATCGCTCCGCGGCGTTGCTTGCTCTTGCTTTTTAGTGGAGATGTAGGTAGGCCTGGCCCCTTCTCCCCAGAGCTCACATCGGCATCGCGGCAGTTTTGCTGAAAATGGGAAAAGAAAACCATTTCCCGGCCGAAGTCCAGCATCTTTAAACATTAAAACGTGTTTGTCCCAGTTCTTCAATTTGTAGCATTTATAGAGTTTGTGCACTAAAATTTGCGTACTTTACGTAGTGTGATCATAATGAAATTTCGCATGCTTATCCTTTAACATGTCCTGAATGCAAAGAAACAACTTTCAGAGCTTTCCACAAATATTTTCAGGAATTATAATTATGAAAATTTCTTCGTTGAGAATGGTAAAACTGAAACTAGGCGTTGTAAATTTTTTGTAGACTAAAGCACGAATGTTGCAGTATATTTTTGCGGCTGTATGGAATGGTACTATTTATAGGGAGAAATATGAGCTATTTCTTCGTGTTTTCTTATGCTCACTGGTATCGCCTAAGCTTCCACAAAAAATGCATTGTTTTGACAGATGCATGGCGTGCGAATCATTCACCAAATGAGCAATAAAAAAAAACTAAAAGCGGATTTGAAAACGTAGGCGCAAATGGTGAAAATTTCGTTGAGCTCTCAGGAATATTTAAAGAAGAGGTTTGGCGAGTTTGGCCGTCATGTGGCGCTTATTAGGGTATGTTTTATGTTGCGCCTAATTAGTTAATCAATTTAGATAAATTATGCAAAGTGTTTAGTGTTCACGTTAGGGCCCAGTGCGTTTCGTTTCTTTGTAGAGGGCCTTCCAAAACGACCAATGCATCTTTTTTTTTTTTTTTTTTTTTTGCGGCAACACGCATGACATGCTGCGTAGTGATTTTTTCCGGCGTTTAATGAAACGCCACCAAATAGATAATAAACCCACGTATTTCACGCGCGCGCGCGCACACACACACACACACAATTATATATATACATGTGTGTTAGCGTGCGTGCGCGCGCGCGCGCGTGCGTGCCAGCTGAACAAGTGACGGAAATTGCGTTTCGTTATATCTCGGCGACTGCTGTTCGCTTTATGGAATAAAAAAACTGATAATTTATCTTTGAGGAAAATCCTTGAATGCTTGGTGCACGCACGAAGCGGTTAAGTTAGAGACTTGCGTGTTTTTGGTTAGACAGTGCAATTCACCTACAGCTTTTAAAGAAGAGGTTTGGCGAGTTTGGCCGTCATGTGGCGCTTATTAGGGTATGTTTTATGTTGCGCCTAATTAGTTAATCAATTTAGATAAATTACGCAAAGTGTTTAGTGTTCACGTTAGGGCCCAGTGCGTTTCGTTTCTTTGTAGAGGGCCTTCCAAAACGACCAATGCATCTTTTTTTTTTTTTTTTTTTTGCGGCAAGACGCATGACATGCTGCGTAGTGATTTTTTCCGGCGTTTAATGAAACGCCACCAAATAGATAATAAACCCACGTATTTCACGCGCGCGCGCGCGCGCACACACACACACACACAATATATATATACATGTGTGTTAGCGTGCGTGCGCGCGCGCGCGCGTGCGTGCCAGCTGAACAAGTGACGGAAATTGCGTTTCGTTATATCTCGGAGACTGCTGTTCGCTTTATGGAATAAAAAAACTGATAATTTATCTTTGAGGAAAATCCTTGAATGCTTGGTGCACGCACGAAGCGGTTAAGTTAGAGACTTGCGTGTTTTTGGTTAGACAGTGCAATTCACCTAGAGCTTTTAAAGAAGAGGTTTGGCGAGTTTGGCCGTCATGTGGCGCTTATTAGGGTATGTTTTATGTTGCGCCTAATTAGTTAATCAATTTAGATAAATTACGCAAAGTGTTTAGTGTTCACGTTAGGGCCCAGTGCGTTTCGTTTCTTTGTAGAGGGCCTTCCAAAACGACCAATGCATCTTTTTTTTTTTTTTTTTTTTTGCGGCAAGACGCATGACATGCTGCGTAGTGATTTTTTCCGGCGTTTAATGAAACGCCACCAAATAGATAATAAACCCACGTATTTCACGCGCGCGCGCGCGCGCTCTCTCACACACACACACACACACACACACACACACACACACATATATATACATGTGTGTTAGCGTGCGTGCGCGCGCGCGCGCGTGCGTGCCAGCTGAACAAGTGACGGAAATTGCGTTTCGTTATATCTCGGTGACTGCTGTTCGCTTTATGGAATAAAAAAACTGATAATTTATCTTTGAGGAAAATCCTTGAATGCTTGGTGCACGCACGAAGCGGTTAAGTTAGAGACTTGCGTGTTTTTGGTTAGACAGTGCAATTCACCTAGAGCTTTTAAAGAAGAGGTTTGGCGAGTTTGGCCGTCATGTGGCGCTTATTAGGGTATGTTTTATGTTGC
>NC_051157.2:219029377-219046877 GCF_013339745.2 Dermacentor silvarum
ACACACACACAATTATATATACATGTGTGTTAGCGTGCGTGCGCGCGCGCGCGCGTGCGTGCCAGCTGAACAAGTGACGGAAATTGCGTTTCGTTATATCTCGGAGACTGCTGTTCGCTTTATGGAATAAAAAAACTGATAATTTATCTTTGAGGAAAATCCTTGAATGCTTGGTGCACGCACGAAGCGGTTAAGTTAGAGACTTGCGTGTTTTTGGTTAGACAGTGCAATTCACCTAGAGCTTTTAAAGAAGAGGTTTGGCGAGTTTGGCCGTCATGTGGCGCTTATTAGGGTATGTTTTATGTTGCGCCTAATTAGTTAATCAATTTAGATAAATTACGCAAAGTGTTTAGTGTTCACGTTAGGGCCCAGTGCGTTTCGTTTCTTTGTAGAGGGCCTTCCAAAACGACCAATGCATCTTTTTTTTTTTTTTTTTTTTTTTGCGGCAAGACGCATGACATGCTGCGTAGTGATTTTTTCCGGCGTTTAATGAAACGCCACCAAATAGATAATAAACCCACGTATTTCACGCGCGCGCGCGCGCACACACACACACACACACACACACACACATACATATATACATGTGTGTTAGCGTGCGTGCGCGCGCGCGCGCGTGCGTGCCAGCTGAACAAGTGACGGAAAGTGCGTTTCGTTATATTTCGGCGACTGCTGTTCGCTTTATGGAATAAAAAAACTGATAATTTATCTTTGAGGAAAATCTTTGAATGCTTGGTGCACGCACGAAGCGGTTAAGTTAGAGACTTGCGTGTTTTTGGTTAGACAGTGCAATTCACCTAGAGCTTCACAAGGTGTGGAGACCATTTGAAGGAGCACTGTACTAGTGCAGAAAGCATTGCAAGCGCCGTTTCCTTCGCGTTCCTGCTACGGCGCCGGGTGCATTTTACGTTGCCCCGCAAAATGTACGTGAAAAAAAAAACGAAAAAAAACGTCTTCTTGTCTGTTCTTATTTATCGAATATTCATCTCTGATGTGCGATGTTCGCGGTTGTTAACTGAGAACTAAGCACGCGAGCAGTTTTTGT
Organism: Dermacentor silvarum; assembly: GCF_013339745.2. Lineage (NCBI taxonomy): Eukaryota > Metazoa > Arthropoda > Arachnida > Ixodida > Ixodidae > Dermacentor > Dermacentor silvarum. The sequence continues at coordinate 219,030,423 of NC_051157.2, forward strand.
TCAGAAGGAACGTATTTACCTTCTGGTCAAGTCGCGCTGGCGCGCAATGCGTACCAAGGTGCTTACGTCGGCGCTGATCGAGCGAGCCACGCGCTCCGGTGTTCCCGCCATTCCCCATGTGCAAAACGAATTGGTGTATAATAGGAAATGCTCATAGACCGTTTACCAGTGGCTTACAACATTTGGAATACCGTCTTCCAGTAATAGGCATTCTGCAGAACTAGGAAGACGAGTATAGAAATAGGTTGAACAAACTAATCCCTCAGTGCCTTATTGACAAGTTAATACGAAATTCAGTGATGAATATTATTTAGCTGTAAGAAACTGATCAGTGTTTTCAGGCAACTGTTGAGAAAGTAGCATTACCAAACCTGTTATTGCAATACAGTAGCAGTTAAAATAAGAATTTGGATTGTTAAATTTTTGTGCCATATTTTTAGCATAAATCCTACCACAAAATATAACAGGAGTTGACGTACATCAATTGAATGCACTGTTTTGTGGAAACAGTGCTCAAATTTGTTCCTGCAATTGCGTTGTGTGTAAACATCAAACTTATATTACTTCTATTTTTTTTTCCAGACCACAGCTCCAGCTCGGATAACTCCACCTCGTCTTTGTTAGGGGATGCGAAATGTGCGGCCGTCAGTCTTTCAACCGGTCTAGCTTAATGATATTGTTTGAATGAGTAATCACAGATAACTGCTGCGACAAACGATTTGTGTTGGTAAGATTGCCTCACGCGAAGTAAAAAAGCATGACTTTTGCTATTCAGAAATTGTAAGAAGCTTTATGCATATGCGCCTACAGAATTTGCAGTGTGCACTTAAAAGAATTTTTGAAAGTGCTCGCTGAAACCCCCTGTGTGTGTATATATATATATATATATATATATATATATATATATATAAGCGTGTGTGAGTGACTGTGTGTGTGTGCACGCAATAGAGTAGCACATAAGCTCAGTCACGTGGGGTTATTTCACATTTCGCGGGCTTTCAATAAACGCGGGAATAATTCACCACACTGGATGTGTGTTGCTGCAAAAAAAAAAAAAAAAATAGATCGGTCGTTTTAAAATGCCCTCAAGAACGAAATGAAACGTAATTGGCCCTAAAGTGAATAATAAACATTTTCCGCAAATAATCCTTATTGATTAACTAATTAGGCGCAACATAAAACTTAACATAAGGAGCGTCACATGACAGCAAAACATATGTCATTGGTTTCATTGAGTTGTGGCTGCCCGCTGTCAATAAAATCATCGGTTCTAGTCACATAAAAATCCTGTATAAATGTATGTATGTACGTATATACACGCACGCACGTACGCAAGCACGCACGCGCGCGCGCACACACACACAGGAGCGCCCACACTGAAAGAGTCAAAATCACGTCATGGATGTACGGAAATAAGAACGCCGAAGTGCGTCATAGCGTAAGAAAGCTGGAACACTTGTTTAAATAATACCAGCGGTGGCCAGTGACTGTTGATATGGATGCGAAAACACGTTACCGCCACCTATCTACGGAAATAGCAAGCGCGAAGTCCGTCGCCATTGCGTAAAAAACCTAGACGGCGCAAGGTAACACTCGATTTCATGATGACAGTGGCGGCCGGGGAATAAAAACAGCTCGAACCTCTTGGCAAGAAATACAAAAAAAAAAGAAGAAACAAAAAGTGGCTTGCTTTATTAAACCTTGTATATGACAGTGAATAAACAGCAAAGCAGTTACAACTAAACTGAAAAAAAAAGACAGCTAACAAAAGCAAGTACACAAAGAAACAAACCAGCCGTGTTTGCTCAGTGGGTATAGCGTTTGGCTACTGAGCGCGAGGTCATGGGATCGAATCCCAGCCACGGCAGCCGCTTTTCGTTGGGGCAGAAAAAAAAATAAACCGTGCACTAAGGTTTAGGAGCACGTTAAAGAACCCCAGGTAGTCTAATTTATTTCGGAGTTGTCCACTACGGCGTGCCTCATAATCAGACCGCGGTTTTGGCACGCAAAACCCCAGTATTATCTGCTTTTTTTTTTTACGCAAAGAAACAGGTGTGTTTGCATTGAAGGGCGCCCGAAAAAGCGTTTGTTCCAATTACGCGCAGCAAGGACGCTTTATGATGGGGAAGGCAGATGGCTGGAAGGTGCACGTCCTCATCGTTTCTAAACAATTTCTAAACAAAATTGGTCTCACTGTCCCTCCAATAATACCAAGTGGCTCGAGGCTTCGTATTGCATATTAACTGAAAGAATTACACTCACGTTAAATGCCGCAAAAGGACCAAGCGGGGCACTTGCTTCGCGCAGGTGCATTCGCCCAAATTTTATAGCTATAGCCCGCATGCAGCTACAAAATCCGAAATCGCATCAGCAGGGGCGGGACGCGCAAGCAGCGTTTCACGCAAATTTGAAGCATAAATCGCAGCGCTACCGAGGCCAAAGTGGTGTATCAATTCGGACGGACGCTTTCCAGAACGCTAGTAGCCGTTCAAACAGGGCGCACAGTTAAGAGATGGCGCTGACAAAGCGGCGAGCGCCCGTGTTGAGAAAGTCCTAAACAACATTAGCCGGGCGGCGCGTGCAAGCGACGTTCCGTGCAACTTGTCCGTGGTAATATCAAAAGCGGCTCTCACGTTTTCCTTGAATCGGTGAGCCGGGGCACCGTGGTGCACGCGAGAGCTGCTTTCATTATTATCTACATCAATATCTCGAAACTGTTGTCATCCCGAGAATTCGTTTCGAGTGGATCCGCCTTGCAAACTCCACGGCTACAATTTGTACATTCCAACGTGGTCCATCAGGTAATTAGTTAACCTAATTAGTGACTGTTTCATTATTATTCGGCTAAGCATTTCAATTGCTTGTGCAAGTAATGTCCGCCACTTAGAGCAGACCAGCTCATGAACTAGACTTGGGCATTCTGCCACAGGCACTATTGAAGAGTTTTTGAAAGTGTTCGCTGAAGCCCCCCGTATATATATATGCGTGTGTGAGTGACTGTGTGTGTGTGCACGCAATAGAGTAGCACATAAGCTCAGTCACGTGGGGTTATTTCACATTTCGCGGGCTTTCAATAAACGCCGGAATAATTCACCACACTGGATGTGTGTGGCTGCAAAAAAAAAAAAAAAAAAAAAAAAAAAGATGGGTCGTTTTGAAATGCCCTCAAGAACGAAATGAAACGTAATTGGCCCTAAAGTGAATAATAAACATTTTCCGCAATTAATCCTTATTGATTAACTAATTAGGCGCAACATAAAACTTAACATAAGGAGCGTCACATGACAGCAACACATATGTCATTGGTTTCATTGAGTTGTGGCTGCCCGCTGTCAATAACATCATCGGTTCTAGTCACATAAAAATCCTGTATAAATGTATGTATGTACGTATATACACGCACGCACGTACGCAAGCACGCACGCGCGCGCGCACACACACACAGGAGCGCCCACACTGAAAGAGTCAAAATCACGTCATGGATGTACGGAAATAAGAACGCCGAAGTGCGTCATAGCGTAAGAAAGCTGGAACACTTGTTTAAATAATACCAGCGGTGGCCAGTGACTGTTGATATGGATGCGAAAACACGTTACCGCCACCTATCTACGGAAATAGCAAGCGCGAAGTCCGTCGCCTATTGCGTAAAAAACCTAGACGGCGCAAGGTAACACTCGATTTCATGATGACAGTGGCGGCCGGGGAATAAAAACAGCTCGAACCTCTTGGCAAGAAATACAAAAAAAAAGAAGAAACAAAAAGTGGCTTGCTTTATTATACCTTGTATATGACAGTGAATAAACAGCAAAGCAGTTACAACTAAACTGAAAAAAAAAAGACAGCTAACAAAAGCAAATACACAAAGAAACAAACCAGCCGTGTTTGCTCAGTGGGTATAGCGTTTGGCTACTGAGCGCGAGGTCATGGGATCGAATCCCAGCCACGGCAGCCGCTTTTCGTTGGGGCAGAAAAAAAAAATAAACCGTGCACTAAGGTGTAGGAGCACGTTAAAGAACCCCAGGTAGTCTAATTTATTTCGGAGTTGTCCACTACGGCGTGCCTCATAATCAGACCGCGGTTTTGGCACGCAAAACCCCAGTATTATCTGTTTTTTTTTTTTTTTTTTACGCAAAGAAACAGGTGTGTTTGCATTGAAGGGCGCCCGAAAAAGCGTTTGTTCCAATTACGCGCAGCAAGGACGCTTTATGATGGGGAAGGCAGATGGCTGGAAGGTGCACGTCCTCATCGTTTCTAAACAATTTCTAAACAAAATTGGTCTCACTGTCCCTCCAATAATACCAAGTGGCTCGAGGCTTCGTATTGCATATTAACTGAAAGAATTACACTCACGTTAAATGCCGCAAAAGGACCAAGCGGGGCACTTGCTTCGCGCAGGTGCATTCGCCCAAATTTTATAGCTATAGCCCGCATGCAGCTACAAAATCCGAAATCGCATCAGCAGGGGCGGGACGCGCAAGCAGTGTTTCACGCAAATTTGAAGCATAAATCGCAGCGCTACCGAGGCCAAAGTGGTGTATCAATTCGGACGGACGCTTTCCAGAACGCTAGTAGCCGTTCAAACAGGGCGCACAGTTAAGAGATGGCGCTGACAAAGCGGCGAGCGCCCGTGTTGAGAAAGTCCTAAACAACATTAGCCGGGCGGCGCGTGCAAGCGACGTTCCGTGCAACTTGTCCGTGGTAATATCAAAAGCGGCTCTCACGTTTTCCTTGAATCGGTGAGCCGGGGCACCGTGGTGCACGCGAGAGCTGCTTTCATTATTATCTACATCAATATCTCGAAACTGTTGTCATCCCGAGAATTCGTTTCGAGTGGATCCGCCTTGCAAACTCCACGGCTACAATTTGTACATTCCAACGTGGTCCATCAGGTAATTAGTTAACCTAATTAGTGACTGTTTCATTATTATTCGGCTAAGCATTTCAATTGCTTGTGCAAGTAATGTCCGCCACTTAGAGCAGACCAGCTCATGAACTAGACTTGGGCATTCTGCCACAGGCACTATTGAAGAGTTTTTGAAAGTGTTCGCTGAAGCCCCCCGTATATATATGCGTGTGTGAGTGACTGTGTGTGTGTGCACGCAATAGAGTAGCACATAAGCTCAGTCACGTGGGGTTATTTCACATTTCGCGGGCTTTCAATAAACGCCGGAATAATTCACCACACTGGATGTGTGTGGCTGCAAAAAAAAAAAAAAAAAAAAAGATGGGTCGTTTTGAAATGCCCTCAAGAACGAAATGAAACGTAATTGGCCCTAAAGTGAATAATAAACATTTTCCGCAATTAATCCTTATTGATTAACTAATTAGGCGCAACATAAAACTTAACATAAGGAGCGTCACATGACAGCAACACATATGTCATTGGTTTCATTGAGTTGTGGCTGCCCGCTGTCAATAACATCATCGGTTCTAGTCACATAAAAATCCTGTATAAATGTATGTATGTACGTATATACACGCACGCACGTACGCAAGCACGCACGCGCGCGCGCACACACACACAGGAGCGCCCACACTGAAAGAGTCAAAATCACGTCATGGATGTACGGAAATAAGAACGCCGAAGTGCGTCATAGCGTAAGAAAGCTGGAACACTTGTTTAAATAATACCAGCGGTGGCCAGTGACTGTTGATATGGATGCGTAAACACGTTACCGCCACCTATCTACGGAAATAGCAAGCGCGAAGTCCGTCGCCTATTGCGTAAAAAACCTAGACGGCGCAAGGTAACACTCGATTTCATGATGACAGTGGCGGCCGGGGAATAAAAACAGCTCGAACCTCTTGGCAAGAAATACAAAAAAAAAGAAGAAACAAAAAGTGGCTTGCTTTATTATACCTTGTATATGACAGTGAATAAACAGCAAAGCAGTTACAACTAAACTGAAAAAAAAAGACAGCTAACAAAAGCAAATACACAAAGAAACAAACCAGCCGTGTTTGCTCAGTGGGTATAGCGTTTGGCTACTGAGCGCGAGGTCATGGGATCGAATCCCAGCCACGGCAGCCGCTTTTCGTTGGGGCAGAAAAAAAAAATAAACCGTGCACTAAGGTGTAGGAGCACGTTAAAGAACCCCAGGTAGTCTAATTTATTTCGGAGTTGTCCACTACGGCGTGCCTCATAATCAGACCGCGGTTTTGGCACGCAAAACCCCAGTATTATCTGTTTTTTTTTTTTTTTACGCAAAGAAACAGGTGTGTTTGCATTGAAGGGCGCCCGAAAAAGCGTTTGTTCCAATTACGCGCAGCAAGGACGCTTTATGATGGGGAAGGCAGATGGCTGGAAGGTGCACGTCCTCATCGTTTCTAAACAATTTCTAAACAAAATTGGTCTCACTGTCCCTCCAATAATACCAAGTGGCTCGAGGCTTCGTATTGCATATTAACTGAAAGAATTACACTCACGTTAAATGCCGCAAAAGGACCAAGCGGGGCACTTGCTTCGCGCAGGTGCATTCGCCCAAATTTTATAGCTATAGCCCGCATGCAGCTACAAAATCCGAAATCGCATCAGCAGGGGCGGGACGCGCAAGCAGTGTTTCACGCAAATTTGAAGCATAAATCGCAGCGCTACCGAGGCCAAAGTGGTGTATCAATTCGGACGGACGCTTTCCAGAACGCTAGTAGCCGTTCAAACAGGGCGCACAGTTAAGAGATGGCGCTGACAAAGCGGCGAGCGCCCGTGTTGAGAAAGTCCTAAACAACATTAGCCGGGCGGCGCGTGCAAGCGACGTTCCGTGCAACTTGTCCGTGGTAATATCAAAAGCGGCTCTCACGTTTTCCTTGAATCGGTGAGCCGGGGCACCGTGGTGCACGCGAGAGCTGCTTTCATTATTATCTACATCAATATCTCGAAACTGTTGTCATCCCGAGAATTCGTTTCGAGTGGATCCGCCTTGCAAACTCCACGGCTACAATTTGTACATTCCAACGTGGTCCATCAGGTAATTAGTTAACCTAATTAGTGACTGTTTCATTATTATTCGGCTAAGCATTTCAATTGCTTGTGCAAGTAATGTCCGCCACTTAGAGCAGACCAGCTCATGAACTAGACTTGGGCATTCTGCCACAGGCACTATTGAAGAGTTTTTGAAAGTGTTCGCTGAAGCCCCCCGTATATATATATGCGTGTGTGAGTGACTGTGTGTGTGTGCACGCAATAGAGTAGCACATAAGCTCAGTCACGTGGGGTTATTTCACATTTCGCGGGCTTTCAATAAACGCCGGAATAATTCACCACACTGGATGTGTGTGGCTGCAAAAAAAAAAAAAAAAAAGATGGGTCGTTTTGAAATGCCCTCAAGAACGAAATGAAACGTAATTGGCCCTAAAGTGAATAATAAACATTTTCCGCAATTAATCCTTATTGATTAACTAATTAGGCGCAACATAAAACTTAACATAAGGAGCGTCACATGACAGCAACACATATGTCATTGGTTTCATTGAGTTGTGGCTGCCCGCTGTCAATAACATCATCGGTTCTAGTCACATAAAAATCCTGTATAAATGTATGTATGTACGTATATACACGCACGCACGTACGCAAGCACGCACGCGCGCGCGCACACACACACAGGAGCGCCCACACTGAAAGAGTCAAAATCACGTCATGGATGTACGGAAATAAGAACGCCGAAGTGCGTCATAGCGTAAGAAAGCTGGAACACTTGTTTAAATAATACCAGCGGTGGCCAGTGACTGTTGATATGGATGCGAAACACGTTACCGCCACCTATCTACGGAAATAGCAAGCGCGAAGTCCGTCGCCTATTGCGTAAAAAACCTAGACGGCGCAAGGTAACACTCGATTTCATGATGACAGTGGCGGCCGGGGAATAAAAACAGCTCGAACCTCTTGGCAAGAAATACAAAAAAAAAGAAGAAACAAAAAGTGGCTTGCTTTATTATACCTTGTATATGACAGTGAATAAACAGCAAAGCAGTTACAACTAAACTGAAAAAAAAAGACAGCTAACAAAAGCAAATACACAAAGAAACAAACCAGCCGTGTTTGCTCAGTGGGTATAGCGTTTGGCTACTGAGCGCGAGGTCATGGGATCGAATCCCAGCCACGGCAGCCGCTTTTCGTTGGGGCAGAAAAAAAAAATAAACCGTGCACTAAGGTGTAGGAGCACGTTAAAGAACCCCAGGTAGTCTAATTTATTTCGGAGTTGTCCACTACGGCGTGCCTCATAATCAGACCGCGGTTTTGGCACGCAAAACCCCAGTATTATCTGTTTTTTTTTTTTTTTACGCAAAGAAACAGGTGTGTTTGCATTGAAGGGCGCCCGAAAAAGCGTTTGTTCCAATTACGCGCAGCAAGGACGCTTTATGATGGGGAAGGCAGATGGCTGGAAGGTGCACGTCCTCATCGTTTCTAAACAATTTCTAAACAAAATTGGTCTCACTGTCCCTCCAATAATACCAAGTGGCTCGAGGCTTCGTATTGCATATTAACTGAAAGAATTACACTCACGTTAAATGCCGCAAAAGGACCAAGCGGGGCACTTGCTTCGCGCAGGTGCATTCGCCCAAATTTTATAGCTATAGCCCGCATGCAGCTACAAAATCCGAAATCGCATCAGCAGGGGCGGGACGCGCAAGCAGTGTTTCACGCAAATTTGAAGCATAAATCGCAGCGCTACCGAGGCCAAAGTGGTGTATCAATTCGGACGGACGCTTTCCAGAACGCTAGTAGCCGTTCAAACAGGGCGCACAGTTAAGAGATGGCGCTGACAAAGCGGCGAGCGCCCGTGTTGAGAAAGTCCTAAACAACATTAGCCGGGCGGCGCGTGCAAGCGACGTTCCGTGCAACTTGTCCGTGGTAATATCAAAAGCGGCTCTCACGTTTTCCTTGAATCGGTGAGCCGGGGCACCGTGGTGCACGCGAGAGCTGCTTTCATTATTATCTACATCAATATCTCGAAACTGTTGTCATCCCGAGAATTCGTTTCGAGTGGATCCGCCTTGCAAACTCCACGGCTACAATTTGTACATTCCAACGTGGTCCATCAGGTAATTAGTTAACCTAATTAGTGACTGTTTCATTATTATTCGGCTAAGCATTTCAATTGCTTGTGCAAGTAATGTCCGCCACTTAGAGCAGACCAGCTCATGAACTAGACTTGGGCATTCTGCCACAGGCACTATTGAAGAGTTTTTGAAAGTGTTCGCTGAAGCCCCCCGTATATATATATGCGTGTGTGAGTGACTGTGTGTGTGCACGCAATAGAGTAGCACATAAGCTCAGTCACGTGGGGTTATTTCACATTTCGCGGGCTTTCAATAAACGCCGGAATAATTCACCACACTGGATGTGTGTGGCTGCAAAAAAAAAAAAAAAAAAAAAAAAGATGGGTCGTTTTGAAATGCCCTCAAGAACGAAATGAAACGTAATTGGCCCTAAAGTGAATAATAAACATTTTCCGCAATTAATCCTTATTGATTAACTAATTAGGCGCAACATAAAACTTAACATAAGGAGCGTCACATGACAGCAACACATATGTCATTGGTTTCATTGAGTTGTGGCTGCCCGCTGTCAATAACATCATCGGTTCTAGTCACATAAAAATCCTGTATAAATGTATGTATGTACGTATATACACGCACGCACGTACGCAAGCACGCACGCGCGCGCGCACACACACACAGGAGCGCCCACACTGAAAGAGTCAAAATCACGTCATGGATGTACGGAAATAAGAACGCCGAAGTGCGTCATAGCGTAAGAAAGCTGGAACACTTGTTTAAATAATACCAGCGGTGGCCAGTGACTGTTGATATGGATGCGAAACACGTTACCGCCACCTATCTACGGAAATAGCAAGCGCGAAGTCCGTCGCCATTGCGTAAAAAACCTAGACGGCGCAAGGTAACACTCGATTTCATGATGACAGTGGCGGCCGGGGAATAAAAACAGCTCGAACCTCTTGGCAAGAAATACAAAAAAAAAGAAGAAACAAAAAGTGGCTTGCTTTATTATACCTTGTATATGACAGTGAATAAACAGCAAAGCAGTTACAACTAAACTGAAAAAAAAAAGACAGCTAACAAAAGCAAATACACAAAGAAACAAACCAGCCGTGTTTGCTCAGTGGGTATAGCGTTTGGCTACTGAGCGCGAGGTCATGGGATCGAATCCCAGCCACGGCAGCCGCTTTTCGTTGGGGCAGAAAAAAAAAATAAACCGTGCACTAAGGTGTAGGAGCACGTTAAAGAACCCCAGGTAGTCTAATTTATTTCGGAGTTGTCCACTACGGCGTGCCTCATAATCAGACCGCGGTTTTGGCACGCAAAACCCCAGTATTATCTGTTTTTTTTTTTTTTTTTTACGCAAAGAAACAGGTGTGTTTGCATTGAAGGGCGCCCGAAAAAGCGTTTGTTCCAATTACGCGCAGCAAGGACGCTTTATGATGGGGAAGGCAGATGGCTGGAAGGTGCACGTCCTCATCGTTTCTAAACAATTTCTAAACAAAATTGGTCTCACTGTCCCTCCAATAATACCAAGTGGCTCGAGGCTTCGTATTGCATATTAACTGAAAGAATTACACTCACGTTAAATGCCGCAAAAGGACCAAGCGGGGCACTTGCTTCGCGCAGGTGCATTCGCCCAAATTTTATAGCTATAGCCCGCATGCAGCTACAAAATCCGAAATCGCATCAGCAGGGGCGGGACGCGCAAGCAGTGTTTCACGCAAATTTGAAGCATAAATCGCAGCGCTACCGAGGCCAAAGTGGTGTATCAATTCGGACGGACGCTTTCCAGAACGCTAGTAGCCGTTCAAACAGGGCGCACAGTTAAGAGATGGCGCTGACAAAGCGGCGAGCGCCCGTGTTGAGAAAGTCCTAAACAACATTAGCCGGGCGGCGCGTGCAAGCGACGTTCCGTGCAACTTGTCCGTGGTAATATCAAAAGCGGCTCTCACGTTTTCCTTGAATCGGTGAGCCGGGGCACCGTGGTGCACGCGAGAGCTGCTTTCATTATTATCTACATCAATATCTCGAAACTGTTGTCATCCCGAGAATTCGTTTCGAGTGGATCCGCCTTGCAAACTCCACGGCTACAATTTGTACATTCCAACGTGGTCCATCAGGTAATTAGTTAACCTAATTAGTGACTGTTTCATTATTATTCGGCTAAGCATTTCAATTGCTTGTGCAAGTAATGTCCGCCACTTAGAGCAGACCAGCTCATGAACTAGACTTGGGCATTCTGCCACAGGCACTATTGAAGAGTTTTTGAAAGTGTTCGCTGAAGCCCCCCGTATATATATATGCGTGTGTGAGTGACTGTGTGTGTGTGCACGCAATAGAGTAGCACATAAGCTCAGTCACGTGGGGTTATTTCACATTTCGCGGGCTTTCAATAAACGCCGGAATAATTCACCACACTGGATGTGTGTGGCTGCAAAAAAAAAAAAAAAAAAAAGATGGGTCGTTTTAAATGCCCTCAAGAACAAACGAAACGTAATTGGCCCTAAAGTGAATAATAAACATTTCCCGCAATTAATCCTTATTGATTAACTAATTTGGCGCAACATAAAACTTACCATAAGGAGCGTCACATGACAGCAAAACATATGTCATTGGTTTCATTGAGTTGTGGCTGCCCGCTGTCAATAAAATCATCGGTTCTAGTCACATAAAAAGCCTGTATAAATGTATGTATGTAAGTATATACACGCACGCACGTACGCAAGCACGCACGCGCGCGCGCACACACACACAGGAGCGCCCACACTGAAAGAGTCAAAATCACGTCATGGATGTACGGAAATAAGAACGCCGAAGTGCGTCATAGCGTAAGAAAGCTGGAACACTTGTTTAAATAATATCAGCGGTGGCCAGTGACTGTTGATATGGATGCGAAAACACGTTACCGCCATCTATCTACGGAAATAGCAAGCGCGAAGTCCGTCGCCATTGCGTAAAAAACCTAGACGGCGCAAGGTAACACTCGATTTCATGATGACAGTGGCGGCCGGGGAATAAAAACAGCTCGAACCTCTTGGCAAGAAATACAAAAAAAGAAGAAACAAAAAGTGGCTTGCTTTATTAAACCTTGTCTCTGACAGTGAATAAACAGCAAAGCAGTTACAACTAAACTGAGAAAAAAAAAGACAGCTAACAAAAGCAAGTACACAAAGAAACAAACCAGCCGTGTTTGCTCAGTAGGTATAGCGTTTGGCTAGTGAGCGCGAGGTCATGGGATCGAATCCCAGCCACGGCAGCCGCTTTTCGATGGGGGCGAAATGAAAAAAAAAAATAAATAAATAAACCGTGCACTAAGGTTTAGGAGCACGTTTAAGAACCCCATATAGTCTAATTTATTTCGGAGTTGTCCACTACGGCGTGCATCATAATCAGACCGCGGTTTTGGCACGCAAAACCCCAGTATTATCTGTTTTTTTTTTTTTTTTTTTTTTTTTACGCAAAGAAACAGGTGTGTTTGCATTGAAATGCACCCGGAAAAGCGTTTGTTCCAATTACGCGCAGCAAGGACACTTTTTGATGGGGAAGGCAGATGGCTGGAAGGTGCACGTCCTCATCGTTTCTAAACAATTTCTTAACAAAATTGGTCTCACTGTCCCTCCAATAATACCAAGTGGCTCGAGGCTTCGTATTGCATATTAACTGAAAGAATTACACTCACATTAAATGCCGCAAGAGGACCAAGCGGGGCACTTGCTTCGCGCAGATGCATTCACACAAATTTTATAGCTACAGCCCGCCTGCAGCTACAAAATCCGAAATCGCATCAGCAGGGGCGGGAAGCGCAAGCAGCGTTTCACGCAAATTTGAAGCATAAATCGCAGCGCTACCGAGGCCAAAGTGGTATATCAATTCGGACGGACGCTTTCCAGAACGCTAGTAGCCGTTCAAACAGGGCGCACAGTTAAGAGATGGCGCTGACAAAGCGGCGAGCGCCCGTGTTGACAAAGTCCGAAACTGCGTCAGCCGGGGCGGCGCGCGCAAGCGACGTTCAGCGCAACTTTTCCGTGGAAATACCGAAAGCGGCTCGCACGTTTGCCTTGTATCGGTGAGCTGGGGCACCGTGGTGCACGCGAGAGGTGGAAACACGGCTTGAAAAGCAAAAATGAGGAATTTCTTTCGGCGCTAACTGCCGCCGGCGGTCACGAGTACGGCCCCATGGAGGTCTGGGTACTTATCGCTGCTATCATAAAGAGGTATGCAACCCCGGCCGACATCGTACCACTTTTCAATTTGTGGTGTCCGGGTGCGTTTTGTGCGATTCACGCACTGCGGCGACGTCGGGAATTGCGCCGACGAGTACGCGACCGCTCGCAGAGACAAAGTCCGAAAGCTCGTCAGCCGGGGCGGCGCGCGCAAGCGACGTTCAGCGCAACTTTTCCGTGGAAATACCGAAAGCGGCTCGCACGTTTGCCTTGTATCGGTTAGCTGGGGCACCGTGGTGCACGCGAGAGGTGGAAAGACGGCTTGAAAAGCAAAAATGATTAATTTCTTTCGGCGCTAACTGCCGCCGGCGGTCACGAGTACGGCCCCATGGAGGTCTGGGTACTTATCGCTGCTATTATATAGAGGTATGCAACCCCGGCCGACATCGTACCACTTTTCAATTTGTGGTGTCCGGGTGCGTTTTGTGCGATTCACGCACTGCGGCGACGTCGGGAATTGCGCCGACGAGTACGCGACCGCTCGCAGAGACAAAGTCCGAAAGCTCGTCAGCCGGGGCGGCGCGCGCAAGCGACGTTCAGCGCAACTTTTCCGTGGAAATACCGAAAGCGGCTCGCACGTTTGCCTTGTATCGGTGAGCTGGGGCACCGTGGTGCACGCGAGAGGCAGAAACACGGCTTGAAAAGCAAAAATGAGGAATTTCTTTCGGCGCTAACTGCCACCGGCGGCCACGAGTACGGCCCCATGGAGGTCTGGGTACTTATCGCTGCTATTATATAGAGGTATGCGGCCCCGGCCGACATCGTACCACTTTTCAATTTGTGGTGTCCGGGTGCGTTTTGTGCGATTCACGCACTGCGGCGACGTCGGGAATTGCGCCGACGAGTACGCGACCGCTCGCAGAGACAAAGTCCGAAAGCTCGTCAGCCGGGGCGGCGCGCGCAAGCGACGTTCAGCGCAACTTTTCCGTGGAAATACCGAAAGCGGCTCGCACGTTTGCCTTGTATCGGTGAGCTGGGGCACCGTGGTGCACGCGAGAGGCAGAAACACGGCTTGAAAAGCAAAAATGAGGAATTTCTTTCGGCGCTAACTGCCGCCGGCGGCCACGAGTACGGCCCCATGGAGGTCTGGGTACTTATCGCTGCTATTATATAGAGGTATGCGGCCCCGGCCGACATCGTACCACTTTTCAATTTGTGGTGTCCGGGTGCGTTTTGTGCGATTCACGCACTGCGGCGACGTCGGGAATTGCGCCGACGAGTACGCGACCGCTCGCAGAGACAAAGTCCGAAAGCTCGTCAGCCGGGGCGGCGCGCGCAAGCGACGTTCAGCGCAACTTTTCCGTGGAAATACCGAAAGCGGCTCGCACGTTTGCCTTGTATCGGTGAGCTGGGGCACCGTGGTGCACGCGAGAGGCAGAAACACGGCTTGAAAAGCAAAAATGAGGAATTTCTTTCGGCGCTAACTGCCGCCGGCGGCCACGAGTACGGCCCCATGGAGGTCTGGGTACTTATCGCTGCTATTATATAGAGGTATGCGGCCCCGGCCGACATCGTACCACTTTTCAATTTGTGGTGTCCGGGTGCGTTTTGTGCGATTCACGCACTGCGGCGACGTCGGGAATTGCGCCGACGAGTACGCGACCGCTCGCAGAGACAAAGTCCGAAAGCTCGTCAGCCGGGGCGGCGCGCGCAAGCGACGTTCAGCGCAACTTTTCCGTGGAAATACCGAAAGCGGCTCGCACGTTTGCCTTGTATCGGTGAGCTGGGGCACCGTGGTGCACGCGAGAGGTGGAAACACGGCTTGAAAAGCAAAAATGAGGAATTTCTTTCGGCGCTAACTGCCGCCGGCGGCCACGAGTACGGCCCCATGGAGGTCTGGGTACTTATCGCTGCTATTATATAGAGGTATGCGGCCCCGGCCGACATCGTACCACTTTTCAATTTGTGGTGTCCGGGTGCGTTTTGTGCGATTCACGCACTGCGGCGACGTCGGGAATTGCGCCGACGAGTACGCGACCGCTCGCAGAGACAAAGTCCGAAACCGCGTCAGCCGGGGCGGCGCGCGCAAGCCACGTTCAGCGCAACTTTTCCGTGGAAATACCGAAAGCGGCTCGCACGTTTGCCTTGAATCGGTGAGCTGGGGCACCGTGGTGCACGCGAGAGGTGGAAATACGCCGACGAGTACGCAAGCCACCGTCCAAAACAACGGTCATGGAGCACAGCACCGTGCGTGGCACAACGTTTGCAGAGAAAGTGCGGCAGCGGAAAGCTCGTTCGCCGTGAAAGTCAGCACAGGATGCGCGGTGGTTCAGGCACGTGAATATTCGCGAAGCCGTACTCGCCGCTGGCGAAACATTGACGATCACGACCCTCTTGCGCGGTGTTGGTTTTCACGACTTCGGCCCTGTGCAGCCGACGTAAACTTTCAAAGTTCGTCAAGGTGCGGCACGATTTCCGCCAAATCCCCGTCGAAAATGCCACGAGTACGGCCCCATGGAGGTCTGGGTACTTATCGCTGCTATTATATGGGGGTTGGAGTGCAGTCGCCCCCCGAGTGCGTGCGACCTGGGTGTCTGATATGCGGCGGGCTCCGTGCCCGTCAAGCGTGTCCCCGGAGCCTCTCCCGTGGATCCCTCGGCAATCGTCTGCAGCCTCATCCGCTTGATGCGTTAGGGGCTGGTTGTCGGACGACGCCGTATCCACGATATCGAGGTGTGTTCCGCATCGTCCTCGGACGAGTCAAATAAGAAAGCGCCGAAGGCGCGGGCGTGACCCGTCGCTTGGCGGCTTTGCCGTCTCGGCTACGTTGCAAGCGCCGATCGGTCCACCAGTGCTGCGGGCTGATGGCAAATCCCGCAAGCCGTGACCGAGTCGACGCAACGAATCTATCGAGAGTGTGCGTGCTTCTTGCCGCGTGGCGATACCCAGCCCTGCGGGGAGGGCGCCGTAGCGAGCTCGAACGCCGTCATCTCGGACTGTGCAAAGAGGTGGGCTTTGCAAAAACGAAGCGTGCTGAGGCGCCTGAAGGTGTATAGTGTGTTGCGTTGTACTATGCCATGGCTGGTCCATGCCGGAGGTTTGTGGCGAGCCTCTGTAACCTATTGCCTGGGGGCACGGTGTTGATCAGCGCTCACACGAATGATGCCGGATGAATTCGAGTACTCCCGGCTTGCATCCAAGGAAGAGTAACATCTATGCTCACAAGGGTTACCGCGTGAGCAGGAACCATACCGATTTGGCTGGGGGCTTTGGTACGCCTCTGTAATCCAAC
>NC_051157.2:219051877-219055970 GCF_013339745.2 Dermacentor silvarum
CAAGTAAGCTGATGACATGGCATAACGCTGTCGCCGCCCCCCCTGCCTTTCGTCACGTCTCCGAGCTAGGCGCCAGTCCGGCCCGCGAGCAGCTTCCGTTATCTCCTTGCTATCCGCGGCGTTCACTGATACAGACTGATATGACGCCGCGCCTGTAGTATCTAAAAGCCCAAGGAGCGGGGTTGGCGCCACAGCGCAACGTGGCGCCCGACGGAATGACGAAGTAAATTTGGCGGCCCGCCGGCATTGAAGCGTTAGGCCAACGCCGCAGACAGCAAAGAGATAACGCAAGCTGCTCGTTTGGTCGGACCAGCCGTGACGTCGGAGACGTGACGAAAGGGCCGGGGGGTGGCGACATCGACGACAGAGACGCTCTTTTTGCGGCCAGTTTCAGTTTCAAGCAGCCTGCCAAGAGGAACTAATTGTTCGCGTAGCTCCCACATGAACTCCGCTATTCAAAATTCGATCCTTGGGCTAGGTAGTGTCGAGGACGGGCCCCAAAGTACTCATTTGCTATAGCCACCTATTGTTGATCATTAGAAAGTTAATTAGCGTAAATTTGCTAATTACGCACGTAATTGCGGAAATTGCTCTGTATTATCTAGAGGCCGCCAATCCGTACACTGGAATGGCAAACATAACTTGACAAAGATTTACATTTTACTAATTTTAAAATTTGGTGCAGCTAAAAAAAAAAAAAAAAAAACACCCTGTATACTGACAGACTTCGGTTGCTTTACAAAAAATAGGCTAAAGGACCACCACTGTTTATATAAAGACGGAAACAGGCGGAAATTGTCAAGTGCTTTTTGCAAAATGAATAAATTTAGAATCTATTCTGGTGCTCGCAGTTTCGAGCAAAGAATGTGGAGCAAGAGAGATATGGAAAAAAAAAAGTCACTACTTTCTTCGCGCGGCGGGATTCGAACCAGGGTACACACGATCCGAAGGGGAGTGCTATCCACTAACGATAACCACTGGACTATGGCACCCACTCTTGCAGAACAAGAATTTATGGGTACCATAAATGCTTGCTCGTTGTACCGTTGCGTTGTACCGACGATTGTAAGACAACTTGCTATGGGCCACAGAAAGAGAAAATGAGAGCGTGAGACACACAGAGAGGAAAAGAAAGCGAGAGGAAAAGAAAAGAACGCTTACAGAGTTTACTACTGTTTCATACGTTTTCACAAGCGTGGATCGTCCTTAATTTTTTTTTTTTTTTTTTTCACTTTCGCTGAAAATGCAGAAATCGTAGGGCGACTTTTGGTATATTGTGTACGTACGCGCGCGGCCACGTACATGCCTAATTAAATGGTCTATCTGAAACCACGGCTGTGCTGACGTACGCGTGGGCACGAGCGAATTTAGTTATTGAGCACCAGCTACGACACGAGAAACGTTTAACTCGGAACAAGCGTTGCTGGTCGCCGATTCCTGCGCTAGTCCACCGTCTACATAAACATCGGTTCGCAAATTAAGTTCCGCTACATGAAGTGAGGTGTAAATGGAACTTTTTTTTTTTTTAAGCGAAAATCGATGTCCACTGTCAAACGTTTCGATACTTGTCTAGCTCATGCTGCAGTGCACGGCTACAAGGGGTGCACGGTGAATCGGCTCAGCTGTGCAGGCATTGCACGGCTGAGTGACATTATATTGCGGCTAGCGACAGTGTCGGCGCCGCGACCGTTTCAAGCTTTCAAATCAAGCTGATTCTCAGCTTTCATTTCTTTTTTAATACATAGGAGAGGAGGCTTGGAGGAATACAAAACAATAAAATACATTTCTTTTCGGATAAAACAATTGCCGTTTTTCGAAATTTGCGTTTTCCCCCCGACCAAGCACAATTCATTACCCTTTCTTTACGGCTTCACCGTCGCGCAGCGCTGCTCTGCGCTTTAGCCGAACCAACAGGCAAACTTATGGGCGCCGCCATTTTGGAAAAAAGGCCGCAGACATATTCCGACCTAACTCGGCGAGTTTTCAACGCAGACTGATGAAATTAGCTTTATTTTAACGAGAAAAATGCGACAAGTGCCACAACTAACAGCTAGATGCTCGACGGATTTCCTAAAGGCACAAAACCGCTCCTTACTGTAATTATGACAACGAGTGTTACCGCGCGCCATCTAGCATTTGTACGCCACAGCGATGCACTTCGCGCTTCCTTTGTCCGTACATAGATGGCGCCCATAGTTTTTTTGCCTGTTGGTTCGGCTTAGCGCAGAGCAGCGCTGCGCGACGGTGAAGCCGTTGTGAAAGGGTAATGAGTCGTGCTCGGTCGGGGGGAAAACGCAAATTTCGAAAAACGGCAATTGTTTTATACGAAAACAAATCTATTTTGTTGTTTTGTATTCCTCCAAGCCTCCTCTCCTATGTATTAAAAAAATCAAAGCTGAGAATCAGGTACAAGACAGCGAAAAATGCAAGAAACACTCGCCCGGACTCATGAAAGTGCGAATTTTTCCGGATTTCGCACACGCGGCATATCGCTCCGCGGCGTTGCTTGCTCTTGCTTTTTAGTGGAGATGTAGGTAGGCCTGGCCCCTTCTCCCCAGAGCTCACATCGGCATCGCGGCAGTTTTGCTGAAAATGGGAAAAGAAAACCATTTCCCGGCCGAAGTCCAGCATCTTTAAACATTAAAACGTGTTTGTCCCAGTTCTTCAATTTGTAGCATTTTTAGAGTTTGTGCACTAAAATTTGCGTACTTTACGTAGTGTGATCATAATGAAATTTCGCATGCTTATCCTTTAACATGTCCTGAATGCAAAGAAACAACTTTCAGAGCTTTCCACAAATATTTTCAGGAATTATAATTATGAAAATTTCTTCGTTGAGAATGGTAAAACTGAAACTAGGCGTTGTAAATTTTTTGTAGACTAAAGCACGAATGTTGCAGTATATTTTTGCGGCTGTATGGAATGGTACTATTTATAGGGAGAAATATGAGCTATTTCTTCGTGTTTTCTTATGCTCACTGGTATCGCCTAAGCTTCCACAAAAAATGCATTGTTTTGACAGATGCATGGCGTGCGAATCATTCACCAAATGAGCAATAAAAAAAACTAAAAGCGGATTTGAAAACGTAGGCGCAAATGGTGAAAATTTCGTTGAGCTCTCAGGAATATTTAAAGAAGAGGTTTGGCGAGTTTGGCCGTCATGTGGCGCTTATTAGGGTATGTTTTATGTTGCGCCTAATTAGTTAATCAATTTAGATAAATTATGCAAAGTGTTTAGTGTTCACGTTAGGGCCCAGTGCGTTTCGTTTCTTTGTAGAGGGCCTTCCAAAACGACCAATGCATCTTTTTTTTTTTTTTTTTTTTTTTTTTTGCGGCAACACGCATGACATGCTGCGTAGTGATTTTTTCCGGCGTTTAATGAAACGCCACCAAATAGATAATAAACCCACGTATTTCACGCGCGCGCGCGCACACACACACACACACAATTATATATATACATGTGTGTTAGCGTGCGTGCGCGCGCGCGCGCGTGCGTGCCAGCTGAACAAGTGACGGAAATTGCGTTTCGTTATATCTCGGCGACTGCTGTTCGCTTTATGGAATAAAAAAACTGATAATTTATCTTTGAGGAAAATCCTTGAATGCTTGGTGCACGCACGAAGCGGTTAAGTTAGAGACTTGCGTGTTTTTGGTTAGACAGTGCAATTCACCTAGAGCTTTTAAAGAAGAGGTTTGGCGAGTTTGGCCGTCATGTGGCGCTTATTAGGGTATGTTTTATGTTGCGCCTAATTAGTTAATCAATTTAGATAAATTGCGCAAAGTGTTTAGTGTTCACGTTAGGGCCCAGTGCGTTTCGTTTCTTTGTAGAGGGCCTTCCAAAACGACCAATGCATCTCTTTTTTTTTTTTTTTTTGCGGCAAGACGCATGACATGCTGCGTAGTGATTTTTTCCGGCGTTTAATGAAACGCCACCAAATAGATAATAAACCCACGTATTTCACGCGCGCGCGCGCGCGCTCTCACACACACACACACACACACACACACACAACACATATATACATGTGTGTTAGCGTGCGTGCGCGCGCGCGCGCGTGCGTGCCAGCTGAACAAGTGACGGAAATTGCGT
>NC_051157.2:219056070-219063570 GCF_013339745.2 Dermacentor silvarum
TTCACGCACTGCGGCGACGGTCGGCAATTGCGCCGACAAGTACGGCGAGCCCGCTCGCAGAGCAAAGTCCGAAAGCTCGTCAGCCGGGGCGGCGCGCGCAAGCGACGTTCAGCGCAACTTTTCCGTGGAAATACCGAAAGCGGCTCGCACGTTTGCCTTGTATCGGTGAGCTGGGGCACCGTGGTGCACGCGAGAGGTGGAAACACGGCTTGAAAAGCAAAAATGAGGAATTTCTTTCGGCGCTAACTGCCGCCGGCGGCCACGAGTACGGCCCCATGGAGGTCTGGGTACTTATCGCTGCTATTATATAGAGGTATGCAGCCCCGGCCGACATCGTACCACTTTTCAATTTGTGGTGTCCGGGTGCGTTTTGTGCGATTCACGCACTGCGGCGACGTCGGGAATTGCGCCGACGAGTACGCGACCGCTCGCAGAGACAAAGTCCGAAAGCTCGTCAGCCGGGGCGGCGCGCGCAAGCGACGTTCAGCGCAACTTTTCCGTGGAAATACCGAAAGCGGCTCGCACGTTTGCCTTGTATCGGTGAGCTGGGGCACCGTGGTGCACGCGAGAGGTGGAAACACGGCTTGAAAAGCAAAAATGAGGAATTTCTTTCGGCGCTAACTGCCGCCGGCGGCCACGAGTACGGCCCCATGGAGGTCTGGGTACTTATCGCTGCTATTATATAGAGGTATGCGGCCCCGGCCGACATCGTACCACTTTTCAATTTGTGGTGTCCGGGTGCGTTTTGTGCGATTCACGCACTGCGGCGACGTCGGGAATTGCGCCGACGAGTACGCGACCGCTCGCAGAGACAAAGTCCGAAAGCTCGTCAGCCGGGGCGGCGCGCGCAAGCGACGTTCAGCGCAACTTTTCCGTGGAAATACCGAAAGCGGCTCGCACGTTTGCCTTGTATCGGTGAGCTGGGGCACCGTGGTGCACGCGAGAGGTGGAAACACGGCTTGAAAAGCAAAAATGAGGAATTTCTTTCGGCGCTAACTGCCGCCGGCGGCCACGAGTACGGCCCCATGGAGGTCTGGGTACTTATCGCTGCTATTATATAGAGGTATGCGGCCCCGGCCGACATCGTACCACTTTTCAATTTGTGGTGTCCGGGTGCGTTTTGTGCGATTCACGCACTGCGGCGACGTCGGGAATTGCGCCGACGAGTACGCGACCGCTCGCAGAGACAAAGTCCGAAAGCTCGTCAGCCGGGGCGGCGCGCGCAAGCGACGTTCAGCGCAACTTTTCCGTGGAAATACCGAAAGCGGCTCGCACGTTTGCCTTGTATCGGTGAGCTGGGGCACCGTGGTGCACGCGAGAGGTGGAAACACGGCTTGAAAAGCAAAAATGAGGAATTTCTTTCGGCGCTAACTGCCGCCGGCGGCCACGAGTACGGCCCCATGGAGGTCTGGGTACTTATCGCTGCTATTATATAGAGGTATGCGGCCCCGGCCGACATCGTACCACTTTTCAATTTGTGGTGTCCGGGTGCGTTTTGTGCGATTCACGCACTGCGGCGACGTCGGGAATTGCGCCGACGAGTACGCGACCGCTCGCAGAGACAAAGTCCGAAAGCTCGTCAGCCGGGGCGGCGCGCGCAAGCGACGTTCAGCGCAACTTTTCCGTGGAAATACCGAAAGCGGCTCGCACGTTTGCCTTGTATCGGTGAGCTGGGGCACCGTGGTGCACGCGAGAGGCAGAAACACGGCTTGAAAAGCAAAAATGAGGAATTTCTTTCGGCGCTAACTGCCGCCGGCGGCCACGAGTACGGCCCCATGGAGGTCTGGGTACTTATCGCTGCTATTATATAGAGGTATGCGGCCCCGGCCGACATCGTACCACTTTTCAATTTGTGGTGTCCGGGTGCGTTTTGTGCGATTCACGCACTGCGGCGACGTCGGGAATTGCGCCGACGAGTACGCGACCGCTCGCAGAGACAAAGTCCGAAAGCTCGTCAGCCGGGGCGGCGCGCGCAAGCGACGTTCAGCGCAACTTTTCCGTGGAAATACCGAAAGCGGCTCGCACGTTTGCCTTGTATCGGTGAGCTGGGGCACCGTGGTGCACGCGAGAGGTGGAAACACGGCTTGAAAAGCAAAAATGAGGAATTTCTTTCGGCGCTAACTGCCGCCGGCGGCCACGAGTACGGCCCCATGGAGGTCTGGGTACTTATCGCTGCTATTATATAGAGGTATGCGGCCCCGGCCGACATCGTACCACTTTTCAATTTGTGGTGTCCGGGTGCGTTTTGTGCGATTCACGCACTGCGGCGACGTCGGGAATTGCGCCGACGAGTACGCGACCGCTCGCAGAGACAAAGTCCGAAACCGCGTCAGCCGGGGCGGCGCGCGCAAGCCACGTTCAGCGCAACTTTTCCGTGGAAATACCGAAAGCGGCTCGCACGTTTGCCTTGAATCGGTGAGCTGGGGCACCGTGGTGCACGCGAGAGGTGGAAATACGCCGACGAGTACGCAAGCCACCGTCCAAAACAACGGTCATGGAGCACAGCACCGTGCGTGGCACAACGTTTGCAGAGAAAGTGCGGCAGCGGAAAGCTCGTTCGCCGTGAAAGTCAGCACAGGATGCGCGGTGGTTCAGGCACGTGAATATTCGCGAAGCCGTACTCGCCGCTGGCGAAACATTGACGATCACGACCCTCTTGCGCGGTGTTGGTTTTCACGACTTCGGCCCTGTGCAGCCGACGTAAACTTTCAAAGTTCGTCAAGGTGCGGCACGATTTCCGCCAAATCCCCGTCGAAAATGCCACGAGTACGGCCCCATGGAGGTCTGGGTACTTATCGCTGCTATTATATGGGGGTTGGAGTGCAGTCGCCCCCCGAGTGCGTGCGACCTGGGTGTCTGATATGCGGCGGGCTCCGTGCCCGTCAAGCGTGTCCCCGGAGCCTCTCCCGTGGATCCCTCGGCAATCGTCTGCAGCCTCATCCGCTTGATGCGTTAGGGGCTGGTTGTCGGACGACGCCGTATCCACGATATCGAGGTGTGTTCCGCATCGTCCTCGGACGAGTCAAATAAGAAAGCGCCGAAGGCGCGGGCGTGACCCGTCGCTTGGCGGCTTTGCCGTCTCGGCTACGTTGCAAGCGCCGATCGGTCCACCAGTGCTGCGGGCTGATGGCAAATCCCGCAAGCCGTGACCGAGTCGACGCAACGAATCTATCGAGAGTGTGCGTGCTTCTTGCCGCGTGGCGATACCCAGCCCTGCGGGGAGGGCGCCGTAGCGAGCTCGAACGCCGTCATCTCGGACTGTGCAAAGAGGTGGGCTTTGCAAAAACGAAGCGTGCTGAGGCGCCTGAAGGTGGCCTCGGCGTCGCAACAACGGCGTCCGGCATGGCTGGACGCGCAGTTGAACGATTACCTGGTTGATCCTGCCAGTAATCATATGCTTGTCTCAAAGATTAAGCCATGCATGTCTAAGTACATGCCGAAATAAGGCGAAACCGCGAATGGCTCATTAAATCAGTTATGGTTCCTTAGATCGTTTCTTCCTACTTGGATAACTGTGGCAATTCTAGAGCTAATACATGCAGTGAGCCTGAAGCCCTTTGGGCGACGGGTGCTTTTATTAGACCAAGATCGATCGGGTTTCGGCCCGTATTGTGTGGTGACTCTGGATAACTTTGTGCTGATCGCATGGCCACGAGCCGGCGACGTTTCTTTCAAGTGTCTGCCTTATCAACTTTCGATGGTAGGTTACTTGCTTACCATGGTTGTTACGGGTAACGGAGAATCAGGGTTCGATTCCGGAGAGGGAGCCTGAGAAACGGCTACCACATCCAAGGAAGGCAGCAGGCGCGCAAATTACCCACTCCCGGCACGGGGAGGTAGTGACGAAAAATAACAATACGGGACTCTTTTGAGGCCCCGTAATTGAAATGAGTACACTCT
Source organism: Dermacentor silvarum (assembly GCF_013339745.2). Lineage (NCBI taxonomy): Eukaryota > Metazoa > Arthropoda > Arachnida > Ixodida > Ixodidae > Dermacentor > Dermacentor silvarum. Next base: position 219,059,971 of record NC_051157.2, read on the forward strand.
AAATCCTTTAACGAGGATCAATTGGAGGGCAAGTCTGGTGCCAGCAGCCGCGGTAATTCCAGCTCCAATAGCGTATACTAAAGCTGCTGCGGTTAAAAAGCTCGTAGTTGGATCTCAGTTCCAGACGAGTAGTGCATCTACCCGATGCGACGGCTCGGACTGAACATCATGCCGGTCCTTTCTTGGTGCACTTCATTGTGTGCCTCGAGAAGGCCGGTGCTTTTACTTTGAAAAAATTAGAGTGCTCAACGCAGGCGAGTCGCCTGAATAAACTTGCATGGAATAATAGAACAAGACCTCGTTTCTGTTCTGTTGGTTTTTGGAATACGAGGTAATGATTAAGAGGGACAGACGGGGGCATTCGTATTGCGGCGCTAGAGGTGAAATTCTTGGACCGTCGCAAGACGAACTACTGCGAAAGCATTTGCCAAGAATGTTTTCTTTGATCAAGAACGAAAGTCAGAGGTTCGAAGGCGATCAGATACCGCCCTAGTTCTGACCATAAACGATGCCAACCAGCGATCCGCCTGAGTTACTCAAATGACTCGGCGGGCAGCTTCCGGGAAACCAAAGTATTTGGGTTCCGGGGGAAGTATGGTTGCAAAGCTGAAACTTAAAGGAATTGACGGAAGGGCACCACCAGGAGTGGAGCCTGCGGCTTAATTTGACTCAACACGGGAAAACTTACCCGGCCCGGACACTGGGAGGATTGACAGATTGAGAGCTCTTTCTTGATTCGGTGGATGGTGGTGCATGGCCGTTCTTAGTTGGTGGAGCGATTTGTCTGGTTAATTCCGATAACGAACGAGACTCTAGCCTATTAAATAGGTGCGGGGTTCCCAGCACCTTACAACCTTCTTAGAGGGACAAGCGGCTCCTAGCCGCACGAAACAGAGCAATAACAGGTCTGTGATGCCCTTAGATGTCCGGGGCCGCACGCGCGCTACACTGAAGGAAGCAGCGTGTCTTTATCCCTGTCTGAAAAGACTGGGTAACCCGTGGAACTTCTTTCGTGATTGGGATAGGGGCTTGCAATTGTTCCCCTTGAACGAGGAATTCCCAGTAAGCGCGAGTCATAAGCTCGCGTTGATTACGTCCCTGCCCTTTGTACACACCGCCCGTCGCTACTACCGATTGAATGATTTAGTGAGGTCTTCGGACCGATGTCCGGCGCGGCCTTTCGGTTGCGCCGGTCTGTTGGAAAGATGACCAAACTTGATCATTTAGAGGAAGTAAAAGTCGTAACAAGGTTTCCGTAGGTGAACCTGCGGAAGGATCATTACCGGACTGTGAAGGGTGACGATCGTTTCTGCCCCGTGTGGGTGGAGCGGCTCGCTGCGCCCGACGCTTTCCGCCGCTGTCCCCGCTTGGACGCGGGGACGGCTATACCCGAACATGCGCGGGGACTGCCTGAATTCTGAGGGGCGCCCCGTGCCCAATTTGTTGCGCCCAGCGGGCGGCGGCTGCAACCTTGGACGGTTGGCTTGGCCGCGCCCGTGGGTACAAACGGCGTAACGCACTTTCATGGGTGGGCTTTCAGTCCGCCTCGACGCTCATGCGCGGAATGGGAGTAAGACGACCCGACAAAGCTTTGCCCAGTACGAGAGGAACGGTAGAGGTCGGTCAAGGAACTGGCGGTCGAGAGCTAAAGCTGCCTGCCATCCATCATTCATAGTTGGAACTGCGGTGCAAGCGCTCTCCCGTCCTCCGCGGCAAACGCCGCCGAGTCTGAAAAGGCTGGCGGCTGCCGGTCGCTTCCTGCGGCGAGTATGGAGTAACGACCCGACTATGTTGCTGCCCAAGTACTGAAGGAACGGCGCGGCATTCGGTCGGTCATGGAACTGGCGGTACGAGGGTGTGGCTGCCAAGTACAATAGGAACCGTGGCCCATAACGCCCTCCCGTCCTCCGCGGCAAGTGCCACCGAGCCCGACAGGGCCGGAGGCTGCCGGTCGGCTCCTGCTCGTGACGCGCGAGATGTCGAGATCGCGGTTGAATGCGACGACGTTGGCAGGCTATTCGCCCGCCGCCGAGGGAAAGGCGGCGCTGCTGCGAAGTACGAGAGGAAACGCGGCTTTGCTACGTCGGACGCGTTCCGCGGTTAACGGACTTGTGCGCTTTGGGAAGGCGCCGCACGTCGAAAGAGGATTTACGGACAGACGAGGGACTGAAGTCTCGAAACTTGAACGCACTTGCGGCCAGGCTCTTGCTGGCTTCGTCTTCCGCCTCGAGTAGAATTGTTGCGGCTCCGGCGCCGAAAGCTGTCCCTGGCACTGGCCGAGTGGTTTTGGAGAGCCGCGCGAGTACGCGCGCCGGGCTCTTGTCCGTCGTCTCAAGTAGACTGTCGGATCAGCAGCGGGTGTGCTGCGGCAATCCGCCGATGCGAAAGCGTGTTTGTGTGTTAGGGACATTGTGGTCAATTTGAGTACCCTTCTGATGACTAAAAGCGAGACACGTCGATGGGGGCGAGACCCCACCCGTGGCCGTGTCGCCGTGAAAGACTCCACAGCTGCTCGTGCCCCCTCATGGCCTTGCGGCTTTTTTCCAATTTTCGTGGAGCAATGTGAACGTGCACACGTAGCACACGGGTCCGGTGGGTGGTTGGCAGGGAAAACCGGCTTCGAGTGCTCGCAAAAAAGAAAAAGACGTGGTAAGGGGAGCCACGCCCCCGCGGGTGTGTAGCCGTGAGCGGCTCCACTGCATCTTGGTCCTACATCTGATCCTGGTGCATACAGAGTGGAGGCTTACGTGCACACAAAGGCTCGCGGGGTTTAGCTGGAAACGCAACACGCAAGTAGCAGGGTGTGGTGCGCCTATATGCTACCAGCTGTCTGAGACGCGGCTGTCGAAAGAGCGCGCAGACTCGAGGAGCGCGCGCAGAAAGGTGCCCTTCGAAACCACACACAGGGAGACGCCACGTGCCTAAAACCCTGGTTGTACTGTACGGAATTGAACAAACTACTTTTCACGACTCTAAGCGGTGGATCACTCGGTTCTCGGGTCGATGAAGAACGCAGCCAGCTGCGAGACTTGGTGTGAATTGCAGGACACACTGAGCACTGATTCTTTGAACGCACATTGCGGCCTTGGGTCTTCCCTTGGCTTCGTCTGTCTGAGGGTCGGATCACATATCAAGAGAGCCTTCGGCGCACAAGGGAACGTGCGTCCGTCGACTCGTTTTGACCGCGTCGGCATCACGGACAGTACGTTGAGTGCTGAAGCCACGCGCCAGCGGCCTCACGTGAGGGAGACGGTGGCGAACTGAACTGTTGTGCCAAAACTTCGCAGAGACGGAAACGAGGCATTGTACTACTGCAGCGCGGCTAGTGCGCGCCTCCGAAGAGACCGCCGCAGGATGGAGTCGGACACCTGCAGGGAAAGTGCGGTCTGAATCGCGAGGCGCAAACGTCTGTTGCGACAGCAGTAGCGCGCACGTTTGCGAGAGAGTCGGAAGCTTGCGTGCACGGACAAACGCGGGAAGCAAATGCCGGCCGATTCCCGCGCCGTGCGCTAAGCGAGCGTGATCGCACGTTGCGTTGTTTGCCTTCGGAGTACGTCGAGCTCTTGCAAAAAGGTCACTCGTCCGCGTCACCGCACGGGT
>NC_051157.2:219066070-219076070 GCF_013339745.2 Dermacentor silvarum
CGGTCCTTAGGGAAAGGAGAAATCCTTTCAGAAGCGGGCGCGTTTGTGCAGCTCAGTCTGTGAATCGGAGACGCCCCGCTGCAACCAAAAGGGAATCGGGTTAACAGTCCCGAACCCGGCTACGGAGATCGGCCCTTCGGGGCCCAGTGCGGCAACGCAAACCAGCTCGGAGACGCCGATGGGAGCCCCGGGAAGAGTTTTCTTTTCTCTGTAAGGAGATCGAGTCCCTGGAATGGGTTCACCCCGAGATAGGGACGGTGGCTCCGTAGAGCAGTGCGGCTCTTGCGCTGTCCGGTGCGCTCCTGTCGGCCCTTGAAAATCCGAGTGAGGGAGTGTGATTTTCGTGCCGGACCGTACCCACATCCGCAGCAGGTCTCCAAGGTGAACAGCCTCTAGTCGATAGACCAATGTAGGTAAGGGAAGTCGGCAAAACGGATCCGTAACCTTGGGAAAAGGATTGGCTCTGAGGGCTGAGCCGGTCGGGCTGGGGTCCAGAAGCAGGAACGGCACTGCACCGGGACTGGGCGAGGCTCGCCGCCGTAAAAAGCGGTGCGGCCGAGCCCGGACCAGCGTCGGGACCTTCCTGTGGAAAGCCACAGCTGTGCATTTTCCGTGGGCTTCGCGCCTGAGGTTCTTGCTTCGGCCGGCAGAAAACAGCCAACTCAGAACTGGCACGGACCGGGGGAATCCGACTGTCTAATTAAAACAAAGCATTGCGAGGGCCGTTGACGGTGCTGACGCAATGTGATTTCTGCCCAGTGCTCTGAATGTCAACGTGAAGAAATTCAAAAAAGCGCGGGTAAACGGCGGGAGTAACTATGACTCTCTTGTGGCGTTGTGGCTTGTACTTCCACGCTACGGGCGGGAGAAGCGCACTCCTGTAATCCAAGCGGAGCCCGGGTGGTTGGTCCAGTCACAGGTGGATCTCCACCCGTTCGTCAGGATGGGGCACTGCGGTGTGTTGCATAAGCCGTGTGCCTGGTCTGGAGGGACACTTGCGTCTTGGCTAGCTGACGCTGGAGGGTGTGGCGGCCCTCTGTAATCCAGCTTCTCGGAGGCCGTGCACGTCGGTCAATGGTAGACGTAGCACAATGCGAGAGCTTTTACCTAAGGCCGGGGAGGGTTGCGCCTCCTTGTAATCCAAGCAGGAGGCCGACGTAACCACCGAGAGGTAGGTAACGGGATGAGAGGCGAGGTACGTCTAGATCCCAAGCGTCTGGACAAGCTCGACTTCTAAAGCTGGGGGAACTTGCGAGCCCCTGTAATCCAGCTCATTGGAGGCTGCGTGAGTGGAATCTAGACAGGTTGCATGTGCGGTTGCTTCAACCGGTGCAGGAGATCCACACAAGTCACAGGTGAATTCGCTGCGAGAGGTGGCACTCTCGTGTAATCCAAGCCGGTGATCTCGATCAAGGAAGCGCTGCCTGTGTCGAACCTCGCCCCCCCTCCACGTGGGACGCCGCGGGCAACACTGTAAAGTGGCTAAGAGGGCGAGGAAGCGAAACCAAGCCTTCGGGTTTGGGAATAGTACCGTAAGGTGACTATCGGGAGTTTCCTGATGTCAGGACTCAGGCCTCCTGTCACTGATGCGGTAGGCCCTCTGGGTAGGGCCGGCGGTCAACCCAACCGCTTTAATCTTGGGGAGAGATGGCTTCCCAGCCAGAGGCCTGGTGTACAAGGGAATCACCAAGCTCGAGGACGCTACGGCGCCCGGCAGAGGTGCCTTTCACGGGAGGCATTCGGGGAGTTAACGCCCCCGCCAACTCGAGTACGTGGGTCGCCCACAACATGACCAACGAGGTGACAGTAGTAGGGTGGGCCGTCACGCTCGATGGGAGGACTTCGGTCCGACGATGACCCAACGTAAATGGGTACAGGACGTATAGCTCTGGCTAGCGACCCGGCCCTGGGAGGTGGCTCGGTAGGCCGGCATGCCTTGCTGCACCCAGTATGAGTGAAGGTCCTGGGAAGGGTGCCCGGCCCTGACTGAACCGTGTAAGGTCGGGGGGATACTTTTTGGCGGGCCAATACTTCTTGCGGCGTTGTGGCTTGTACTTCCACGCTACGGGCGGGAGAAGCGCACTCCTGTAATCCAAGCGGAGCCCGGGTGGTTGGTCCAGTCACAGGTGGATCTCCACCCGTTCGTCAGGATGGGGCACTGCGGTGTGTTGCATAAGCCGTGTGCCTGGTCTGGAGGGACACTTGCGTCTTGGCTAGCTGACGCTGGAGGGTGTGGCGGCCCTCTGTAATCCAGCTTCTCGGAGGCCGTGCACGTCGGTCAATGGTAGACGTAGCACAATGCGAGAGCTTTTACCTAAGGCCGGGGAGGGTTGCGCCTCCTTGTAATCCAAGCAGGAGGCCGACGTAACCACCGAGAGGTAGGTAACGGGATGAGAGGCGAGGTACGTCTAGATCCCAAGCGTCTGGACAAGCTCGACTTCTAAAGCTGGGGGAACTTGCGAGCCCCTGTAATCCAGCTCATTGGAGGCTGCGTGAGTGGAATCTAGACAGGTTGCATGTGCGGTTGCTTCAACCGGTGCAGGAGATCCACACAAGTCACAGGTGAATTCGCTGCGAGAGGTGGCACTCTCGTGTAATCCAAGCCGGTGATCTCGATCAAGGAAGCGCTGCCTGTGTCGAACCTCGCCCCCCCTCCACGTGGGACGCCGCGGGCAACACTGTAAAGTGGCTAAGAGGGCGAGGAAGCGAAACCAAGCCTTCGGGTTTGGGAATAGTACCGTAAGGTGACTATCGGGAGTTTCCTGATGTCAGGACTCAGGCCTCCTGTCACTGATGCGGTAGGCCCTCTGGGTAGGGCCGGCGGTCAACCCAACCGCTTTAATCTTGGGGAGAGATGGCTTCCCAGCCAGAGGCCTGGTGTACAAGGGAATCACCAAGCTCGAGGACGCTACGGCGCCCGGCAGAGGTGCCTTTCACGGGAGGCATTCGGGGAGTTAACGCCCCCGCCAACTCGAGTACGTGGGTCGCCCACAACATGACCAACGAGGTGACAGTAGTAGGGTGGGCCGTCACGCTCGATGGGAGGACTTCGGTCCGACGATGACCCAACGTAAATGGGTACAGGACGTATAGCTCTGGCTAGCGACCCGGCCCTGGGAGGTGGCTCGGTAGGCCGGCATGCCTTGCTGCACCCAGTATGAGTGAAGGTCCTGGGAAGGGTGCCCGGCCCTGACTGAACCGTGTAAGGTCGGGGGGATACTTTTTGGCGGGCCAATACTTCTTGCGGCGTTGTGGCTTGTACTTCCACGCTACGGGCGGGAGAAGCGCACTCCTGTAATCCAAGCGGAGCCCGGGTGGTTGGTCCAGTCACAGGTGGATCTCCACCCGTTCGTCAGGATGGGGCACTGCGGTGTGTTGCATAAGCCGTGTGCCTGGTCTGGAGGGACACTTGCGTCTTGGCTAGCTGACGCTGGAGGGTGTGGCGGCCCTCTGTAATCCAGCTTCTCGGAGGCCGTGCACGTCGGTCAATGGTAGACGTAGCACAATGCGAGAGCTTTTACCTAAGGCCGGGGAGGGTTGCGCCTCCTTGTAATCCAAGCAGGAGGCCGACGTAACCACCGAGAGGTAGGTAACGGGATGAGAGGCGAGGTACGTCTAGATCCCAAGCGTCTGGACAAGCTCGACTTCTAAAGCTGGGGGAACTTGCGAGCCCCTGTAATCCAGCTCATTGGAGGCTGCGTGAGTGGAATCTAGACAGGTTGCATGTGCGGTTGCTTCAACCGGTGCAGGAGATCCACACAAGTCACAGGTGAATTCGCTGCGAGAGGTGGCACTCTCGTGTAATCCAAGCCGGTGATCTCGATCAAGGAAGCGCTGCCTGTGTCGAACCTCGCCCCCCCTCCACGTGGGACGCCGCGGGCAACACTGTAAAGTGGCTAAGAGGGCGAGGAAGCGAAACCAAGCCTTCGGGTTTGGGAATAGTACCGTAAGGTGACTATCGGGAGTTTCCTGATGTCAGGACTCAGGCCTCCTGTCACTGATGCGGTAGGCCCTCTGGGTAGGGCCGGCGGTCAACCCAACCGCTTTAATCTTGGGGAGAGATGGCTTCCCAGCCAGAGGCCTGGTGTACAAGGGAATCACCAAGCTCGAGGACGCTACGGCGCCCGGCAGAGGTGCCTTTCACGGGAGGCATTCGGGGAGTTAACGCCCCCGCCAACTCGAGTACGTGGGTCGCCCACAACATGACCAACGAGGTGACAGTAGTAGGGTGGGCCGTCACGCTCGATGGGAGGACTTCGGTCCGACGATGACCCAACGTAAATGGGTACAGGACGTATAGCTCTGGCTAGCGACCCGGCCCTGGGAGGTGGCTCGGTAGGCCGGCATGCCTTGCTGCACCCAGTATGAGTGAAGGTCCTGGGAAGGGTGCCCGGCCCTGACTGAACCGTGTAAGGTCGGGGGGATACTTTTTGGCGGGCCAATACTTCTTGCGGCGTTGTGGCTTGTACTTCCACGCTACGGGCGGGAGAAGCGCACTCCTGTAATCCAAGCGGAGCCCGGGTGGTTGGTCCAGTCACAGGTGGATCTCCACCCGTTCGTCAGGATGGGGCACTGCGGTGTGTTGCATAAGCCGTGTGCCTGGTCTGGAGGGACACTTGCGTCTTGGCTAGCTGACGCTGGAGGGTGTGGCGGCCCTCTGTAATCCAGCTTCTCGGAGGCCGTGCACGTCGGTCAATGGTAGACGTAGCACAATGCGAGAGCTTTTACCTAAGGCCGGGGAGGGTTGCGCCTCCTTGTAATCCAAGCAGGAGGCCGACGTAACCACCGAGAGGTAGGTAACGGGATGAGAGGCGAGGTACGTCTAGATCCCAAGCGTCTGGACAAGCTCGACTTCTAAAGCTGGGGGAACTTGCGAGCCCCTGTAATCCAGCTCATTGGAGGCTGCGTGAGTGGAATCTAGACAGGTTGCATGTGCGGTTGCTTCAACCGGTGCAGGAGATCCACACAAGTCACAGGTGAATTCGCTGCGAGAGGTGGCACTCTCGTGTAATCCAAGCCGGTGATCTCGATCAAGGAAGCGCTGCCTGTGTCGAACCTCGCCCCCCCTCCACGTGGGACGCCGCGGGCAACACTGTAAAGTGGCTAAGAGGGCGAGGAAGCGAAACCAAGCCTTCGGGTTTGGGAATAGTACCGTAAGGTGACTATCGGGAGTTTCCTGATGTCAGGACTCAGGCCTCCTGTCACTGATGCGGTAGGCCCTCTGGGTAGGGCCGGCGGTCAACCCAACCGCTTTAATCTTGGGGAGAGATGGCTTCCCAGCCAGAGGCCTGGTGTACAAGGGAATCACCAAGCTCGAGGACGCTACGGCGCCCGGCAGAGGTGCCTTTCACGGGAGGCATTCGGGGAGTTAACGCCCCCGCCAACTCGAGTACGTGGGTCGCCCACAACATGACCAACGAGGTGACAGTAGTAGGGTGGGCCGTCACGCTCGATGGGAGGACTTCGGTCCGACGATGACCCAACGTAAATGGGTACAGGACGTATAGCTCTGGCTAGCGACCCGGCCCTGGGAGGTGGCTCGGTAGGCCGGCATGCCTTGCTGCACCCAGTATGAGTGAAGGTCCTGGGAAGGGTGCCCGGCCCTGACTGAACCGTGTAAGGTCGGGGGGATACTTTTTGGCGGGCCAATACTTCTTGCGGCGTTGTGGCTTGTACTTCCACGCTACGGGCGGGAGAAGCGCACTCCTGTAATCCAAGCGGAGCCCGGGTGGTTGGTCCAGTCACAGGTGGATCTCCACCCGTTCGTCAGGATGGGGCACTGCGGTGTGTTGCATAAGCCGTGTGCCTGGTCTGGAGGGACACTTGCGTCTTGGCTAGCTGACGCTGGAGGGTGTGGCGGCCCTCTGTAATCCAGCTTCTCGGAGGCCGTGCACGTCGGTCAATGGTAGACGTAGCACAATGCGAGAGCTTTTACCTAAGGCCGGGGAGGGTTGCGCCTCCTTGTAATCCAAGCAGGAGGCCGACGTAACCACCGAGAGGTAGGTAACGGGATGAGAGGCGAGGTACGTCTAGATCCCAAGCGTCTGGACAAGCTCGACTTCTAAAGCTGGGGGAACTTGCGAGCCCCTGTAATCCAGCTCATTGGAGGCTGCGTGAGTGGAATCTAGACAGGTTGCATGTGCGGTTGCTTCAACCGGTGCAGGAGATCCACACAAGTCACAGGTGAATTCGCTGCGAGAGGTGGCACTCTCGTGTAATCCAAGCCGGTGATCTCGATCAAGGAAGCGCTGCCTGTGTCGAACCTCGCCCCCCCTCCACGTGGGACGCCGCGGGCAACACTGTAAAGTGGCTAAGAGGGCGAGGAAGCGAAACCAAGCCTTCGGGTTTGGGAATAGTACCGTAAGGTGACTATCGGGAGTTTCCTGATGTCAGGACTCAGGCCTCCTGTCACTGATGCGGTAGGCCCTCTGGGTAGGGCCGGCGGTCAACCCAACCGCTTTAATCTTGGGGAGAGATGGCTTCCCAGCCAGAGGCCTGGTGTACAAGGGAATCACCAAGCTCGAGGACGCTACGGCGCCCGGCAGAGGTGCCTTTCACGGGAGGCATTCGGGGAGTTAACGCCCCCGCCAACTCGAGTACGTGGGTCGCCCACAACATGACCAACGAGGTGACAGTAGTAGGGTGGGCCGTCACGCTCGATGGGAGGACTTCGGTCCGACGATGACCCAACGTAAATGGGTACAGGACGTATAGCTCTGGCTAGCGACCCGGCCCTGGGAGGTGGCTCGGTAGGCCGGCATGCCTTGCTGCACCCAGTATGAGTGAAGGTCCTGGGAAGGGTGCCCGGCCCTGACTGAACCGTGTAAGGTCGGGGGGATACTTTTTGGCGGGCCAATACTTCTTGCGGCGTTGTGGCTTGTACTTCCACGCTACGGGCGGGAGAAGCGCACTCCTGTAATCCAAGCGGAGCCCGGGTGGTTGGTCCAGTCACAGGTGGATCTCCACCCGTTCGTCAGGATGGGGCACTGCGGTGTGTTGCATAAGCCGTGTGCCTGGTCTGGAGGGACACTTGCGTCTTGGCTAGCTGACGCTGGAGGGTGTGGCGGCCCTCTGTAATCCAGCTTCTCGGAGGCCGTGCACGTCGGTCAATGGTAGACGTAGCACAATGCGAGAGCTTTTACCTAAGGCCGGGGAGGGTTGCGCCTCCTTGTAATCCAAGCAGGAGGCCGACGTAACCACCGAGAGGTAGGTAACGGGATGAGAGGCGAGGTACGTCTAGATCCCAAGCGTCTGGACAAGCTCGACTTCTAAAGCTGGGGGAACTTGCGAGCCCCTGTAATCCAGCTCATTGGAGGCTGCGTGAGTGGAATCTAGACAGGTTGCATGTGCGGTTGCTTCAACCGGTGCAGGAGATCCACACAAGTCACAGGTGAATTCGCTGCGAGAGGTGGCACTCTCGTGTAATCCAAGCCGGTGATCTCGATCAAGGAAGCGCTGCCTGTGTCGAACCTCGCCCCCCCTCCACGTGGGACGCCGCGGGCAACACTGTAAAGTGGCTAAGAGGGCGAGGAAGCGAAACCAAGCCTTCGGGTTTGGGAATAGTACCGTAAGGTGACTATCGGGAGTTTCCTGATGTCAGGACTCAGGCCTCCTGTCACTGATGCGGTAGGCCCTCTGGGTAGGGCCGGCGGTCAACCCAACCGCTTTAATCTTGGGGAGAGATGGCTTCCCAGCCAGAGGCCTGGTGTACAAGGGAATCACCAAGCTCGAGGACGCTACGGCGCCCGGCAGAGGTGCCTTTCACGGGAGGCATTCGGGGAGTTAACGCCCCCGCCAACTCGAGTACGTGGGTCGCCCACAACATGACCAACGAGGTGACAGTAGTAGGGTGGGCCGTCACGCTCGATGGGAGGACTTCGGTCCGACGATGACCCAACGTAAATGGGTACAGGACGTATAGCTCTGGCTAGCGACCCGGCCCTGGGAGGTGGCTCGGTAGGCCGGCATGCCTTGCTGCACCCAGTATGAGTGAAGGTCCTGGGAAGGGTGCCCGGCCCTGACTGAACCGTGTAAGGTCGGGGGGATACTTTTTGGCGGGCCAATACTTCTTGCGGCGTTGTGGCTTGTACTTCCACGCTACGGGCGGGAGAAGCGCACTCCTGTAATCCAAGCGGAGCCCGGGTGGTTGGTCCAGTCACAGGTGGATCTCCACCCGTTCGTCAGGATGGGGCACTGCGGTGTGTTGCATAAGCCGTGTGCCTGGTCTGGAGGGACACTTGCGTCTTGGCTAGCTGACGCTGGAGGGTGTGGCGGCCCTCTGTAATCCAGCTTCTCGGAGGCCGTGCACGTCGGTCAATGGTAGACGTAGCACAATGCGAGAGCTTTTACCTAAGGCCGGGGAGGGTTGCGCCTCCTTGTAATCCAAGCAGGAGGCCGACGTAACCACCGAGAGGTAGGTAACGGGATGAGAGGCGAGGTACGTCTAGATCCCAAGCGTCTGGACAAGCTCGACTTCTAAAGCTGGGGGAACTTGCGAGCCCCTGTAATCCAGCTCATTGGAGGCTGCGTGAGTGGAATCTAGACAGGTTGCATGTGCGGTTGCTTCAACCGGTGCAGGAGATCCACACAAGTCACAGGTGAATTCGCTGCGAGAGGTGGCACTCTCGTGTAATCCAAGCCGGTGATCTCGATCAAGGAAGCGCTGCCTGTGTCGAACCTCGCCCCCCCTCCACGTGGGACGCCGCGGGCAACACTGTAAAGTGGCTAAGAGGGCGAGGAAGCGAAACCAAGCCTTCGGGTTTGGGAATAGTACCGTAAGGTGACTATCGGGAGTTTCCTGATGTCAGGACTCAGGCCTCCTGTCACTGATGCGGTAGGCCCTCTGGGTAGGGCCGGCGGTCAACCCAACCGCTTTAATCTTGGGGAGAGATGGCTTCCCAGCCAGAGGCCTGGTGTACAAGGGAATCACCAAGCTCGAGGACGCTACGGCGCCCGGCAGAGGTGCCTTTCACGGGAGGCATTCGGGGAGTTAACGCCCCCGCCAACTCGAGTACGTGGGTCGCCCACAACATGACCAACGAGGTGACAGTAGTAGGGTGGGCCGTCACGCTCGATGGGAGGACTTCGGTCCGACGATGACCCAACGTAAATGGGTACAGGACGTATAGCTCTGGCTAGCGACCCGGCCCTGGGAGGTGGCTCGGTAGGCCGGCATGCCTTGCTGCACCCAGTATGAGTGAAGGTCCTGGGAAGGGTGCCCGGCCCTGACTGAACCGTGTAAGGTCGGGGGGATACTTTTTGGCGGGCCAATACTTCTTGCGGCGTTGTGGCTTGTACTTCCACGCTACGGGTGGGAGAAGCGCACTCCTGTAATCCAAGCGGAGCCCGGGTGGTTGGTCCAGTCACAGGTGGATCTCCACCCGTTCGTCAGGATGGGGCACTGCGGTGTGTTGCATAAGCCGTGTGCCTGGTCTGGAGGGACACTTGCGTCTTGGCTAGCTGACGCTGGAGGGTGTGGCGGCCCTCTGTAATCCAGCTTCTCGGAGGCCGTGCACGTCGGTCAATGGTAGACGTAGCACAATGCGAGAGCTTTTACCTAAGGCCGGGGAGGGTTGCGCCTCCTTGTAATCCAAGCAGGAGGCCGACGTAACCACCGAGAGGTAGGTAACGGGATGAGAGGCGAGGTACGTCTAGATCCCAAGCGTCTGGACAAGCTCGACTTCTAAAGCTGGGGGAACTTGCGAGCCCCTGTAATCCAGCTCATTGGAGGCTGCGTGAGTGGAATCTAGACAGGTTGCATGTGCGGTTGCTTCAACCGGTGCAGGAGATCCACACAAGTCACAGGTGAATTCGCTGCGAGAGGTGGCACTCTCGTGTAATCCAAGCCGGTGATCTCGATCAAGGAAGCGCTGCCTGTGTCGAACCTCGCCCCCCCTCCACGTGGGACGCCGCGGGCAACACTGTAAAGTGGCTAAGAGGGCGAGGAAGCGAAACCAAGCCTTCGGGTTTGGGAATAGTACCGTAAGGTGACTATCGGGAG
>NC_051157.2:219081070-219093570 GCF_013339745.2 Dermacentor silvarum
AAGCAGGCTCTGATTAGCCACAATCACAATTCTTTTTTTTTTTTTCGTGCGCTTTTTTTCCTTGCATTTCCGCGGTACCCCTTACAAAAATGGTCCTTCTGCAGCACATGCAACACACACAGCGTGCGTGTGTGTGTTCAAATTTGAGAATGATGGAAGTACCTAGCGCTGCAACTAGAACAAGAATTAATTATGAGTAAAAATGCACACTACCGAAGCCCAATCCCTGTTCTAAATAAAATGAAGAAAACAATTTCGGTTAGAGCAACTGCAGAAGAAGAAACAACGTTCTGATTCTGAAGCAGGTTCTGATTTGCCACAATCACATTTCTTTTTTTTTTTTTCGTGCGCTTTTTTCCCTTGCATTTCCGTGGTCCCTTACAAAAATGGTTCTTCTGCAGCACATGCACAAGCAATAAACGACGACACAATCGTCAGCGATATTTTCCTGGCCATTTAAAGAAATGTTTTCCGATCCATTTACACACATACACACACATGTGTGTGTGTGTGTGTGTTCAAATTTGAGAATGTTCACACTACCTAACGCTAGAAAAAGAAGAATTTATTTTCTCACTCGCGAAAATAAAACACATACTACAGAAGCTGTTCTATAAATAAAAAGAAGAAAACAAATTTTGTTAGAGCAAGTGCAGCAAAGATGTCAAGTTGTCTACACACAGCAGCGAAAGAATTACGATTTGAACAAATAAATAGCAAAACAATTCAGGTTAATGCGAGAAAACAAGTAAGCTGATGACATGGCATAACGCTGTCGCCGCCCCCCCTGCCTTTCGTCACGTCTCCGAGCTAGGCGCCAGTCCGGCCCGCGAGCAGCTTCCGTTATCTCCTTGCTATCCGCGGCGTTCACTGATACAGACTGATATGACGCCGCGCCTGTAGTATCTAAAAGCCCAAGGAGCGGGGTTGGCGCCACAGCGCAACGTGGCGCCCGACGGAATGACGAAGTAAATTTGGCGGCCCGCCGGCATTGAAGCGTTAGGCCAACGCCGCAGACAGCAAAGAGATAACGCAAGCTGCTCGTTTGGTCGGACCAGCGGTGACGTCAAGAGACGTGACGAAAGCGCCGGGGGGTGGCGACATCGACGACAGAGACGCTCTTTTTGCGGCCAGTTTCCGTTTCAAGCAGCCTGCCAAGAGGAACTAATTGTTCGCGTAGCTCCCACATGAACTCCGCTATTCAAAATTCGATCCTTGGGCTAGGTAGTGTCGAGGACGGGCCCCAAAGTACTCATTTGCTATAGCCACCTATTGTTGATCATTAGAAAGTTAATTAGCGTAAATTTGCTAATTACGCACGTAATTGCGGAAATTGCTCTGTATTATCTAGAGGCCGCCAATCCGTACACTGGAATGGCAAACATAACTTGACAAAGATTTACATTTTACTAATTTTAAAATTTGGTGCAGCTAAAAAAAAAAAAAAAAAAAAAACACCCTGTATACTGACAGACTTCGGTTGCTTTACAAAAAATAGGCTAAAGGACCACCACTGTTTATATAAAGACGGAAACAGGCGGAAATTGTCAAGTGCTTTTTGCAAAATGAATAAATTTAGAATCTATTCTGGTGCTCGCAGTTTCGAGCAAAGAATGTGGAGCAAGAGAGATATGGAAAAAAAAAAGTCACTACTTTCTTCGCGCGGCGGGATTCGAACCAGGGTACACACGATCCGAAGGGGAGTGCTATCCACTAACGATAACCACTGGACTATGGCACCCACTCTTGCAGAACAAGAATTTATGGGTACCATAAATGCTTGCTCGTTGTACCGTTGCGTTGTACCGACGATTGTAAGACAACTTGCTATGGGCCACAGAAAGAGAAAATGAGAGCGTGAGACACACAGAGAGGAAAAGAAAGCGAGAGGAAAAGAAAAGAACGCTTACAGAGTTTACTACTGTTTCATACGTTTTCACAAGCGTGGATCGTCCTTAATTTTTTTTTTTTTTTTTTACTTTCGCTGAAAATGCAGAAATCGTAGGGCGACTTTTGGTATATTATGTACGTACGCGCGCGGCCACGTACATGCCTAATTAAATGGTCTATCTGAAACCACGGCTGTGCTGACGTACGCGTGGGCACGAGCGAATTTAGTTATTGAGCACCAGCTACGACACGAGAAACGTTTAACTCGGAACAAGCGTTGCTGGTCGCCGATTCCTGCGCTAGTCCACCGTCTACATAAACATCGGTTCGCAAATTAAGTTCCGCTACATGAAGTGAGGTGTAAATGGAACTTTTTTTTTTTTTAAGCGAAAATCGATGTCCACTGTCAAACGTTTCGATACTTGTCTAGCTCATGCTGCAGTGCACGGCTACAAGGGGTGCACGGTGAATCGGCTCAGCTGTGCAGGCATTGCACGGCTGAGTGACATTATATTGCGGCTAGCGACAGTGTCGGCGCCGCGACCGTTTCAAGCTTTCAAATCAAGCTGATTCTCAGCTTTCATTTCTTTTTTAATACATAGGAGAGGAGGCTTGGAGGAATACAAAACAACAAAATACATTTGTTTTCGGATAAAACAATTGCCGTTTTTCGAAATTTGCGTTTTCCCCCCGACCAAGCACAATTCATTACCCTTTCTTTACGGCTTCACCGTCGCGCAGCGCTGCTCTGCGCTTTAGCCGAACCAACAGGCAAACTTATGGGCGCCGCCATTTTGGAAAAAAGGCCGCAGACATATTGCGACCTAACTCGGCGAGTTTTCAACGCAGACTGATGAAATTAGCTTTATTTTAACGAGAAAAATGCGACAAGTGCCACAACTAACAGCTAGATGCTCGACGGATTTCCTAAAGGCACAAAACCGCTCCTTACTGTAATTATGACAACGAGTGTTACCGCGCGCCATCTAGCATTTGTACGCCACAGCGATGCACTTCGCGCTTCCTTTGTCCGTACATAGATGGCGCCCATAGTTTTTTTGCCTGTTGGTTCGGCTTAGCGCAGAGCAGCGCTGCGCGACGGTGAAGCCGTTGTGAAAGGGTAATGAGTCGTGCTCGGTCGGGGGGAAAACGCAAATTTCGAAAAACGGCAATTGTTTTATACGAAAACAAATCTATTTTGTTGTTTTGTATTCCTCCAAGCCTCCTCTCCTATGTATTAAAAAAATCAAAGCTGAGAATCAGGTACAAGACAGCGAAAAATGCAAGAAACACTCGCCCGGACCCATGAAAGTGCGAATTTTTCCGGATTTCGCACACGCGGCATATCGCTCCGCGGCGTTGCTTGCTCTTGCTTTTTAGTGGAGATGTAGGTAGGCCTGGCCCCTTCTCCCCAGAGCTCACATCGGCATCGCGGCAGTTTTGCTGAAAATGGGAAAAGAAAACCATTTCCCGGCCGAAGTCCAGCATCTTTAAACATTAAAACGTGTTTGTCCCAGTTCTTCAATTTGTAGCATTTATAGAGTTTGTGCACTAAAATTTGCGTACTTTACGTAGTGTGATCATAATGAAATTTCGCATGCTTATCCTTTAACATGTCCTGAATGCAAAGAAACAACTTTCAGAGCTTTCCACAAATATTTTCAGGAATTATAATTAGGAAAATTTCTTCGTTGAGAATGGTAAAACTGAAACTAGGCGTTGTAAATTTTTTGTAGACTAAAGCACGAATGTTGCAGTATATTTTTGCGGCTGTATGGAATGGTACTATTTATAGGGAGAAATATGAGCTATTTCTTCGTGTTTTCTTATGCTCACTGGTATCGCCTAAGCTTCCACAAAAAATGCATTGTTTTGACAGATGCATGGCGTGCGAATCATTCACCAAATGAGCAATAAAAAAAACTAAAAGCGGATTTGAAAACGTAGGCGCAAATGGTGAAAATTTCGTTGAGCTCTCAGGAATATTTAAAGAAGAGGTTTGGCGAGTTTGGCCGTCATGTGGCGCTTATTAGGGTATGTTTTATGTTGCGCCTAATTAGTTAATCAATTTAGATAAATTACGCAAAGTGTTTAGTGTTCATGTTAGGGCCCAGTGCGTTTCGTTTCTTTGTAGAGGGCCTTCCAAAACGACCAATGCATCTTTTTTTTTTTTTTTTTTTTTTTTTTTTTCGGCAACACGCATGACATGCTGCGTAGTGATTTTTTCCGGCGTTTAATGAAACGCCACCAAATAGATAATAAACCCACGTATTTCACGCGCGCGCGCGCACACACACACACACACACAAAAATATATATATACATGTGTGTTAGCGTGCGTGCGCGCGCGCGCGCGTGCGTGCCAGCTGAACAAGTGACGGAAATTGCGTTTCGTTATATCTCGGAGACTGCTGTTCGCTTTATGGAATAAAAAAACTGATAATTTATCTTTGAGGAAAATCCTTGAATGCTTGGTGCACGCACGAAGCGGTTAAGTTAGAGACTTGCGTGTTTTTGGTTAGACAGTGCAATTCACCTACAGCTTTTAAAGAAGAGGTTTGGCGAGTTTGGCCGTCATGTGGCGCTTATTAGGGTATGTTTTATGTTGCGCCTAATTAGTTAATCAATTTAGATAAATTACGCAAAGTGTTTAGTGTTCACGTTAGGGCCCAGTGCGTTTCGTTTCTTTGTAGAGGGCCTTCCAAAACGACCAATGCATCTTTTTTTTTTTTTTTTTTTTTTTTTTTTTTTTCGGCAACACGCATGACATGCTGCGTAGTGATTTTTTCCGGCGTTTAATGAAACGCCGGAAACGTTTCATTTCGTTCTTGAGGGCATTTCAAAACGACCCATCTTTTTCTTTTTTTTTTTTTTTTTTTTGCAGCCACACACATCCAGTGTGGTGAATTATTCCGGCGTTTATTGAAAGCCCGCGAAATGTGAAATAACCCCACGTGACTGAGCTTATGTGCTACTCTATTGCGTGCACACACACACAGTCACTCACACACGCATATATATATACGGGGGGCTTCAGCGAACACTTTCAAAAACTCTTCAATAGTGTCTGTGGCAGAATGCCCAAGTCTAGTTCATGAGCTGGTCTGCTCTAAGTGGCGGACATTACTTGCACAAGCAATTGAAATGCTTAGCCGAATAATAATGAAACAGTCACTAATTAGGTTAACTAATTACCTGATGGACCACGTTGGAATGTACAAATTGTAGCCGTGGAGTTTGCAAGGCGGATCCACTCGAAACGAATTCTCGGGATGACAACAGTTTCGAGATATTGATGTAGATAATAATGAAAGCAGCTCTCGCGTGCACCACGGTGCCCCGGCTCACCGATTCAAGGAAAACGTGAGAGCCGCTTTTGATATTACCACGGACAAGTTGCACGGAACGTCGCTTGCACGCGCCGCCCGGCTAATGTTGTTTAGGACTTTCTCAACACGGGCGCTCGCCGCTTTGTCAGCGCCATCTCATAACTGTGCGCCCTGTTTGAACGGCTACTAGCGTTCTGGAAAGCGTCCGTCCGAATTGATACACCACTTTGGCCTCGGTAGCGCTGCGATTTATGCTTCAAATTTGCGTGAAACACTGCTTGCGCGTCCCGCCCCTGCTGATGCGATTTCGGATTTTGTAGCTGCATGCGGGCTATAGCTATAAAATTTGGGCGAATGCACCTGCGCGAAGCAAGTGCCCCGCTTGGTCCTTATGCGGCATTTAACGTGAGTGTAATTCTTTCAGTTAATATGCAATACGAAGCCTCGAGCCACTTGGTATTATTGGAGGGACAGTGAGACCAATTTTGTTTAGAAATTGTTTAGAAACGATGAGGACGTGCACCTTCCAGCCATCTGCCTTCCCCATCATAAAGCGTCCTTGCTGCGCGTAATTGGAACAAACGTTTTTTCGGGCGCCCTTCAATGCAAACACACCTGTTTCTTTGCGTAAAAAAAAAAAAAAAAAACAGATAATACTGGGGTTTTGCGTGCCAAAACCGCGGTCTGATTATGAGGCACGCCGTAGTGGACAACTCCGAAATAAATTAGACTACCTGGGGTTCTTTAACGTGCTCCTACACCTTAGTGCACGGTTTATTTATTTATTTATTTTTTTTTTTCATTTCGCCCCCATCGAAAAGCGGCTGCCGTGGCTGGGATTCGATCCCATGACCTCGCGCTCAGTAGCCAAACGCTATACCTACTGAGCAAACACGGCTGGTTTGTTTCTTTGTGTATTTGCTTTTGTTAGCTGTCTTTTTTTTTCAGTTTAGTTGTAACTGCTTTGCTGTTTATTCACTGTCATATACAAGGTATAATAAAGCAAGCCACTTTTTGTTTCTTCTTTTTTTTTTGTATTTCTTGCCAAGAGGTTCGAGCTGTTTTTATTCCCCGGCCGCCACTGTCATCATGAAATCGAGTGTTACCTTGCGCCGTCTAGGTTTTTTACGCAATGGCGACGGACTTCGCGCTTGCTATTTCCGTAGATAGGTGGCGGTAACGTGTTTTCGCATCCATATCAACAGTCACTGGCCACCGCTGGTATTATTTAAACAAGTGTTCCAGCTTTCTTACGCTATGACGCACTTCGGCGTTCTTATTTCCGTACATCCATGACGTGATTTTGACTCTTTCAGTGTGGGCGCTCCTGTGTGTGTGTGCGCGCGCGCGTGCGTGCTTGCGTACGTGCGTGCGTGTATATACGTACATACATACATTTATACAGGATTTTTATGTGACTAGAACCGATGATGTTATTGACAGCGGGCAGCCACAACTCAATGAAACCAATGACATATGTGTTGCTGTCATGTGACGCTCCTTATGTTAAGTTTTATGTTGCGCCTAATTAGTTAATCAATAAGGATTAATTGCGGAAAATGTTTATTATTCACTTTAGGGCCAATTACGTTTCATTTCGTTCTTGAGGGCATTTCAAAACGACCCATCTTTTTCTTTTTTTTTTTTTTTTTTTTTTTTTTTTTGCAGCCACACACATCCAGTGTGGTGAATTATTCCGGCGTTTATTGAAAGCCCGCGAAATGTGAAATAACCCCACGTGACTGAGCTTATGTGCTACTCTATTGCGTGCACACACACACAGTCACTCACACACGCATATATATATACGGGGGGCTTCAGCGAACACTTTCAAAAACTCTTCAATAGTGTCTGTGGCAGAATGCCCAAGTCTAGTTCATGAGCTGGTCTGCTCTAAGTGGCGGACATTACTTGCACAAGCAATTGAAATGCTTAGCCGAATAATAATGAAACAGTCACTAATTAGGTTAACTAATTACCTGATGGACCACGTTGGAATGTACAAATTGTAGCCGTGGAGTTTGCAAGGCGGATCCACTCGAAACGAATTCTCGGGATGACAACAGTTTCGAGATATTGATGTAGATAATAATGAAAGCAGCTCTCGCGTGCACCACGGTGCCCCGGCTCACCGATTCAAGGAAAACGTGAGAGCCGCTTTTGATATTACCACGGACAAGTTGCACGGAACGTCGCTTGCACGCGCCGCCCGGCTAATGTTGTTTAGGACTTTCTCAACACGGGCGCTCGCCGCTTTGTCAGCGCCATCTCATAACTGTGCGCCCTGTTTGAACGGCTACTAGCGTTCTGGAAAGCGTCCGTCCGAATTGATACACCACTTTGGCCTCGGTAGCGCTGCGATTTATGCTTCAAATTTGCGTGAAACACTGCTTGCGCGTCCCGCCCCTGCTGATGCGATTTCGGATTTTGTAGCTGCATGCGGGCTATAGCTATAAAATTTGGGCGAATGCACCTGCGCGAAGCAAGTGCCCCGCTTGGTCCTTATGCGGCATTTAACGTGAGTGTAATTCTTTCAGTTAATATGCAATACGAAGCCTCGAGCCACTTGGTATTATTGGAGGGACAGTGAGACCAATTTTGTTTAGAAATTGTTTAGAAACGATGAGGACGTGCACCTTCCAGCCATCTGCCTTCCCCATCATAAAGCGTCCTTGCTGCGCGTAATTGGAACAAACGCTTTTTCGGGCGCCCTTCAATGCAAACACACCTGTTTCTTTGCGTAAAAAAAAAAAAAAAAACAGATAATACTGGGGTTTTGCGTGCCAAAACCGCGGTCTGATTATGAGGCACGCCGTAGTGGACAACTCCGAAATAAATTAGACTACCTGGGGTTCTTTAACGTGCTCCTACACCTTAGTGCACGGTTTATTTATTTATTTATTTTTTTTTTTCATTTCGCCCCCATCGAAAAGCGGCTGCCGTGGCTGGGATTCGATCCCATGACCTCGCGCTCAGTAGCCAAACGCTATACCTACTGAGCAAACACGGCTGGTTTGTTTCTTTGTGTACTTGCTTTTGTTAGCTGTCTTTTTTTTTCAGTTTAGTTGTAACTGCTTTGCTGTTTATTCACTGTCAGAGACAAGGTTTAATAAAGCAAGCCACTTTTTGTTTCTTCTTTTTTTGTATTTCTTGCCAAGAGGTTCGAGCTGTTTTTATTCCCCGGCCGCCACTGTCATCATGAAATCGAGTGTTACCTTGCGCCGTCTAGGTTTTTTACGCAATGGCGACGGACTTCGCGCTTGCTATTTCCGTAGATAGATGGCGGTAACGTGTTTTCGCATCCATATCAACAGTCACTGGCCACCGCTGATATTATTTAAACAAGTGTTCCAGCTTTCTTACGCTATGACGCACTTCGGCGTTCTTATTTCCGTACATCCATGACGTGATTTTGACTCTTTCAGTGTGGGCGCTCCTGTGTGTGTGTGTGCGCGCGCGTGCGTGCTTGCGTACGTGCGTGCGTGTATATACGTACATACATACATTTATACAGGATTTTTATGTGACTAGAACCGATGATTTTATTGACAGCGGGCAGCCACAACTCAATGAAACCAATGACATATGTTTTGCTGTCATGTGACGCTCCTTATGTTAAGTTTTATGTTGCGCCTAATTAGTTAATCAATAAGGATTATTTGCGGAAATTGTTTATTATTCACTTTAGGGCCAATTACGTTTCATTTCGTTCTTGAGGGCATTTTAAAACGACCGATCTATTTTTTTTTTTTTTTTTTGCAGCAACACACATCCAGTGTGGTGAATTATTCCCGCGTTTATTGAAAGCCCGCGAAATGTGAAATAACCCCACGTGACTGAGCTTATGTGCTACTCTATTGCGTGCACACACACACAGTCACTCACACACGCTTATATATATATATATATATATATATATATATATATATATATATACACACACAGGGGGTTTCAGCGAGCACTTTCAAAAATTCTTTTAAGTGCACACTGCAAATTCTGTAGGCGCATATGCATAAAGCTTCTTACAATTTCTGAATAGCAAAAGTCATGCTTTTTTACTTCGCGTGAGGCAATCTTACCAACACAAATCGTTTGTCGCAGCAGTTATCTGTGATTACTCATTCAAACAATATCATTAAGCTAGACCGGTTGAAAGACTGACGGCCGCACATTTCGCATCCCCTAACAAAGACGAGGTGGAGTTATCCGAGCTGGAGCTGTGGTCTGGAAAAAAAATAGAAGTAATATAAGTTTGATGTTTACACACAACGCAATTGCAGGAACAAATTTGAGCACTGTTTCCACAAAACAGTGCATTCAATTGATGTACGTCAACTCCTGTTATATTTTGTGGTAGGATTTATGCTAAAAATATGGCACAAAAATTTAACAATCCAAATTCTTATTTTAACTGCTACTGTATTGCAATAACAGGTTTGGTAATGCTACTTTCTCAACAGTTGCCTGAAAACACTGATCAGTTTCTTACAGCTAAATAATATTCATCACTGAATTTCGTATTAACTTGTCAATAAGGCACTGAGGGATTAGTTTGTTCAACCTATTTCTATACTCGTCTTCCTAGTTCTGCAGAATGCCTATTACTGGAAGACGGTATTCCAAATGTTGTAAGCCACTGGTAAACGGTCTATGAGCATTTCCTATTATACACCAATTCGTTTTGCACATGGGGAATGGCGGGAACACCGGAGCGCGTGGCTCGCTCGATCAGCGCCGACGTAAGCACCGTGGTACGCATTGCGCGCCAGCGCGACTTGACCAGAAGGTAAATACGTTCCTTCTGAACAAAAACTGCTCGCGTGCTTAGTTCTCAGTTAACAACCGCGAACATCGCACATCAGAGATGAATTATCCATAAATAAGAACAGACAAGAAGACGTTTTTTTTTTTCGTTTTTTTTTTTCACGTACATTTTGCGGGGCAACGTAAAATGCACCCGGCGCCGTAGCAGGAACGCGAAGGAAACGGCGCTTGCAATGCTTTCTGCACTAGCACAGTGCTCCTTCAAATGGTCTCCACACCTTGTGAAGCTCTAGGTGAATTGCACTGTCTAACCAAAAACACGCAAGTCTCTAACTTAACCGCTTCGTGCGTGCACCAAGCATTCAAAGATTTTCCTCAAAGATAAATTATCAGTTTTTTTATTCCATAAAGCGAACAGCAGTCGCCGAAATATAACGAAACGCACTTTCCGTCACTTGTTCAGCTGGCACGCACGCGCGCGCGCGCGCACGCACGCTAACACACATGTATATATATATATATATATATATATATATATATATGTGTGTGTGTGTGTGTGTGTGTGTGTGTGTGTGTGTGTGTGTGTGTGTGTGTGCGCGCGCGCGCGCGTGAAATACGTGGGTTTATTATCTATTTGGTGGCGTTTCATTAAACGCCGGAAAAAATCACTACGCAGCATGTCATGCGTCTTGCCGCAAAAAAAAAAAAAAAAAAAAAAAGATGCATTGGTCGTTTTGGAAGGCCCTCTACAAAGAAACGAAACGCACTGGGCCCTAACGTGAACACTAAACACTTTGCGTAATTTATCTAAATTGATTAACTAATTAGGCGCAACATAAAACATACCCTAATAAGCGCCACATGACGGCCAAACTCGCCAAACCTCTTCTTTAAAAGCTCTAGGTGAATTGCACTGTCTAACCAAAAACACGCAAGTCTCTAACTTAACCGCTTCGTGCGTGCACCAAGCATTCAAGGATTTTCCTCAAAGATAAATTATCAGTTTTTTTATTCCATAAAGCGAACAGCAGTCTCCGAGATATAACGAAACGCAATTTCCGTCACTTGTTCAGCTGGCACGCACGCGCGCGCGCGCGCACGCACGCTAACACACATGTATATATATGTATGTGTGTGTGTGTGTGTGTGTGCGCGCGCGCGCGCGCGCGCGCGTGAAATACGTGGGTTTATTATCTATTTGGTGGCGTTTCATTAAACGCCGGAAAAAATCACTACGCAGCATGTCATGCGTGTTGCCGCAAAAAAAAAAAAAGATGCATTGGTCGTTTTGGAAGGCCCTCTACAAAGAAACGAAACGCACTGGGCCCTAACATGAACACTAAACACTTTGCGTAATTTATCTAAATTGATTAACTAATTAGGCGCAACTTAAAACATACCCTAATAAGCGCCACATGACGGCCAAACTCGCCAAACCTCTTCTTTAAAAGCTGTAGGTGAATTGCACTGTCTAACCAATAACACGCAAGTCTCTAACTTAACCGCTTCGTGCGTGCACCAAGCATTCAAGGATTTTCCTCAAAGATAAATTATCAGTTTTTTTATTCCATAAAGCGAACAGCAGTCTCCGAGATATAACGAAACGCAATTTCCGTCACTTGTTCAGTTGGCACGCACGCGCGCGCGCGCGCACGCACGCTAACACACATGTATATATATGTGTGTGTGTGTGTGTGTGCGCGCGCGCGCGCGCGCGCGTGAAATACGTGGGTTTATTATCTATTTGGTGGCGTTTCATTAAACGCCGGAAAAAATCACTACGCAGCATGTCATGCGTGTTGCCGAAAAAAAAAAAAAAAAGATGCATTGGTCGTTTTGGAAGGCCCTCTACAAAGAAACGAAACGCACTGGGCCCTAACATGAACACTAAACACTTTGCGTAATTTATCTAAATTGATTAACTAATTAGGCGCAACATAAAACATACCCTAATAAGCGCCACATGACGGCCAAACTCGCCAAACCTCTTCTTTAAATATTCCTGAGAGCTCAACGAAATTTTCACCATTTGCGCCTACGTTTTCAAATCCGCTTTTAGTTTTTTTTATTGCTCATTTGGTGAATGATTCGCACGCCATGCATCTGTCAAAACAATGCATTTTTTGTGGAAGCTTAGGCGATACCAGTGAGCATAAGAAAACACGAAGAAATAGCTCATATTTCTCCCTATAAATAGTACCATTCCATACAGCCGCAAAAATATACTGCAACATTCGTGCTTTAGTCTACAAAAAATTTACAACGCCTAGTTTCAGTTTTACCATTCTCAACGAAGAAATTTTCCTAATTATAATTCCTGAAAATATTTGTGGAAAGCTCTGAAAGTTGTTTCTTTGCATTCAGGACATGTTAAAGGATAAGCATGCGAAATTTCATTATGATCACACTACGTAAAGTACGCAAATTTTAGTGCACAAACTCTATAAATGCTACAAATTGAAGAACTGGGACAAACACGTTTTAATGTTTAAAGATGCTGGACTTCGGCCGGGAAAT
>NC_051157.2:219096070-219100396 GCF_013339745.2 Dermacentor silvarum
GGAAAGTGCGTTTCGTTATATTTCGGCGACTGCTGTTCGCTTTATGGAATAAAAAAACTGATAATTTATCTTTGAGGAAAATCTTTGAATGCTTGGTGCACGCACGAAGCGGTTAAGTTAGAGACTTGCGTGTTTTTGGTTAGACAGTGCAATTCACCTAGAGCTTCACAAGGTGTGGAGACCATTTGAAGGAGCACTGTGCTAGTGCAGAAAGCATTGCAAGCGCCGTTTCCTTCGCGTTCCTGCTACGGCGCCGGGTGCATTTTACGTTGCCCCGCAAAATGTACGTGAAAAAAAAAAACGAAAAAAAAAACGTCTTCTTGTCTGTTCTTATTTATGGATAATTCATCTCTGATGTGCGATGTTCGCGGTTGTTAACTGAGAACTAAGCACGCGAGCAGTTTTTGTTCAGAAGGAACGTATTTACCTTCTGGTCAAGTCGCGCTGGCGCGCAATGCGTACCAAGGTGCTTACGTCGGCGCTGATCGAGCGAGCCACGCGCTCCGGTGTTCCCGCCATTCCCCATGTGCAAAACGAATTGGTGTATAATAGGAAATGCTCATAGACCGTTTACCAGTGGCTTACAACATTTGGAATACCGTCTTCCAGTAATAGGCATTCTGCAGAACTAGGAAGACGAGTATAGAAATAGGTTGAACAAACTAATCCCTCAGTGCCTTATTGACAAGTTAATACGAAATTCAGTGATGAATATTATTTAGCTGTAAGAAACTGATCAGTGTTTTCAGGCAACTGTTGAGAAAGTAGCATTACCAAACCTGTTATTGCAATACAGTAGCAGTTAAAATAAGAATTTGGATTGTTAAATTTTTGTGCCATATTTTTAGCATAAATCCTACCACAAAATATAACAGGAGTTGACGTACATCAATTGAATGCACTGTTTTGTGGAAACAGTGCTCAAATTTGTTCCTGCAATTGCGTTGTGTGTAAACATCAAACTTATATTACTTCTATTTTTTTTCCAGACCACAGCTCCAGCTCGGATAACTCCACCTCGTCTTTGTTAGGGGATGCGAAATGTGCGGCCGTCAGTCTTTCAACCGGTCTAGCTTAATGATATTGTTTGAATGAGTAATCACAGATAACTGCTGCGACAAACGATTTGTGTTGGTAAGATTGCCTCACGCGAAGTAAAAAAGCATGACTTTTGCTATTCAGAAATTGTAAGAAGCTTTATGCATATGCGCCTACAGAATTTGCAGTGTGCACTTAAAAGAATTTTTGAAAGTGCTCGCTGAAACCCCCTGTGTGTGTATATATATATATATATATATATATATATATATATATAAGCGTGTGTGAGTGACTGTGTGTGTGTGCACGCAATAGAGTAGCACATAAGCTCAGTCACGTGGGGTTATTTCACATTTCGCGGGCTTTCAATAAACGCGGGAATAATTCACCACACTGGATGTGTGTTGCTGCAAAAAAAAAAAAAAAATAGATCGGTCGTTTTAAAATGCCCTCAAGAACGAAATGAAACGTAATTGGCCCTAAAGTGAATAATAAACAATTTCCGCAAATAATCCTTATTGATTAACTAATTAGGCGCAACATAAAACTTAACATAAGGAGCGTCACATGACAGCAAAACATATGTCATTGGTTTCATTGAGTTGTGGCTGCCCGCTGTCAATAAAATCATCGGTTCTAGTCACATAAAAATCCTGTATAAATGTATGTATGTACGTATATACACGCACGCACGTACGCAAGCACGCACGCGCGCGCACACACACACACAGGAGCGCCCACACTGAAAGAGTCAAAATCACGTCATGGATGTACGGAAATAAGAACGCCGAAGTGCGTCATAGCGTAAGAAAGCTGGAACACTTGTTTAAATAATATCAGCGGTGGCCAGTGACTGTTGATATGGATGCGAAAACACGTTACCGCCATCTATCTACGGAAATAGCAAGCGCGAAGTCCGTCGCCATTGCGTAAAAAACCTAGACGGCGCAAGGTAACACTCGATTTCATGATGACAGTGGCGGCCGGGGAATAAAAACAGCTCGAACCTCTTGGCAAGAAATACAAAAAAAGAAGAAACAAAAAGTGGCTTGCTTTATTAAACCTTGTCTCTGACAGTGAATAAACAGCAAAGCAGTTACAACTAAACTGAAAAAAAAAGACAGCTAACAAAAGCAAGTACACAAAGAAACAAACCAGCCGTGTTTGCTCAGTAGGTATAGCGTTTGGCTACTGAGCGCGAGGTCATGGGATCGAATCCCAGCCACGGCAGCCGCTTTTCGATGGGGGCGAAATGAAAAAAAAAATAAATAAATAAACTGTGCACTAAGGTTTAGGAGCACGTTTAAGAACCCCATATAGTCTAATTTATTTCGGAGTTGTCCACTACGGCGTGCATCATAATCAGACCGCGGTTTTGGCACGCAAAACCGCAGTATTATCTGTTTTTTTTTTTTTTTTTTTACGCAAAGAAACAGGTGTGTTTGCATTGAAATGCACCCGGAAAAGCGTTTGTTCCAATTACGCGCAGCAAGGACACTTTTTGATGGGGAAGGCAGATGGCTGGAAGGTGCACGTCCTCATCGTTTCTAAACAATTTCTTAACAAAATTGGTCTCACTGTCCCTCCAATAATACCAAGTGGCTCGAGGCTTCGTATTGCATATTAACTGAAAGAATTACACTCACATTAAATGCCGCAAGAGGACCAAGCGGGGCACTTGCTTCGCGCAGATGCATTCACACAAATTTTATAGCTACAGCCCGCCTGCAGCTACAAAATCCGAAATCGCATCAGCAGGGGCGGGAAGCGCAAGCAGCGTTTCACGCAAATTTGAAGCATAAATCGCAGCGCTACCGAGGCCAAAGTGGTGTATCAATTCGGACGGACGCTTTCCAGAACGCTAGTAGCCGTTCAAACAGGGCGCACAGTTAAGAGATGGCGCTGACAAAGCGGCGAGCGCCCGTGTTGAGAAAGTCCTAAACAACATTAGCCGGGCGGCGCGTGCAAGCGACGTTCCGTGCAACTTGTCCGTGGTAATATCAAAAGCGGCTCTCACGTTTTCCTTGAATCGGTGAGCCGGGGCACCGTGGTGCACGCGAGAGCTGCTTTCATTATTATCTACATCAATATCTCGAAACTGTTGTCATCCCGAGAATTCGTTTCGAGTGGATCCGCCTTGCAAACTCCACGGCTACAATTTGTACATTCCAACGTGGTCCATCAGGTAATTAGTTAACCTAATTAGTGACTGTTTCATTATTATTCGGCTAAGCATTTCAATTGCTTGTGCAAGTAATGTCCGCCACTTAGAGCAGACCAGCTCATGAACTAGACTTGGGCATTCTGCCACAGGCAACCTTTAGGAGTTTTTGAAAGTGTTCACTGAAGCCCGCTGTATATATATATATATATATATATATATATATATATATATATGCGTGTGTGAGTGACTGTGTGTGTGTGCACGCAATAGAGTAGCACATAAGCTCAGTCACGTGGGGTTATTTCACATTTCGCGGGCTTTCAATAAACGCCGGAATAATTCACCACACTGGATGTGTGTGGCTGCAAAAAAAAAAAAAAAAAAAAAAAAAGATGGGTCGTTTTGAAATGCCCTCAAGAACGAAATGAAACGTAATTGGCCCTAAAGTGAATAATAAACATTTTCCGCAATTAATCCTTATTGATTAACTAATTAGGCGCAACATAAAACTTAACATAAGGAGCGTCACATGACAGCAACACATATGTCATTGGTTTCATTGAGTTGTGGCTGCCCGCTGTCAATAACATCATCGGTTCTAGTCACATAAAAATCCTGTATAAATGTATGTATGTACGTATATACACGCACGCACGTACGCAAGCACGCACGCGCGCGCGCACACACACACAGGAGCGCCCACACTGAAAGAGTCAAAATCACGTCATGGATGTACGGAAATAAGAACGCCGAAGTGCGTCATAGCGTAAGAAAGCTGGAACACTTGTTTAAATAATACCAGCGGTGGCCAGTGACTGTTGATATGGATGCGAAAACACGTTACCGCCACTATCTACGGAAATAGCAAGCGCGAAGTCCGTCGCCATGCGTAAAAAACCTAGACGGCGCAAGGTAACACTCGATTCATGATGACAGTGGCGGCCGGGGAATAAAAACAGCTCGAACTCTGGCAAGAAATACAAAAAAAATAGACGCAAACAAAAGTGGCTTGCTTTATATACCTTGTATATGACAGTGAATAAACAGCAAAGCAGTTACAACCTAAACTGAAAAAAAACAGACAGATAACAAAAGCAAATAACAAAAGAAACAAACCAGCGTGT
>NC_051157.2:219100496-219110496 GCF_013339745.2 Dermacentor silvarum
AAGGTAAAGCGTTTGGCTACTGAGCGCGAGGTCATGGGATCGAATCCCAGCCACGGCAGCCGCTTTTCGTTGGGGCAGAAAAAAAAAATAAACCGTGCACTAAGGTGTAGGAGCACGTTAAAGAACCCCAGGTAGTCTAATTTATTTCGGAGTTGTCCACTACGGCGTGCCTCATAATCAGACCGCGGTTTTGGCACGCAAAACCCCAGTATTATCTGTTTTTTTTTTTTTTTTTACGCAAAGAAACAGGTGTGTTTGCATTGAAGGGCGCCCGAAAAAGCGTTTGTTCCAATTACGCGCAGCAAGGACGCTTTATGATGGGGAAGGCAGATGGCTGGAAGGTGCACGTCCTCATCGTTTCTAAACAATTTCTAAACAAAATTGGTCTCACTGTCCCTCCAATAATACCAAGTGGCTCGAGGCTTCGTATTGCATATTAACTGAAAGAATTACACTCACGTTAAATGCCGCAAAAGGACCAAGCGGGGCACTTGCTTCGCGCAGGTGCATTCGCCCAAATTTTATAGCTATAGCCCGCATGCAGCTACAAAATCCGAAATCGCATCAGCAGGGGCGGGACGCGCAAGCAGTGTTTCACGCAAATTTGAAGCATAAATCGCAGCGCTACCGAGGCCAAAGTGGTGTATCAATTCGGACGGACGCTTTCCAGAACGCTAGTAGCCGTTCAAACAGGGCGCACAGTTATGAGATGGCGCTGACAAAGCGGCGAGCGCCCGTGTTGAGAAAGTCCTAAACAACATTAGCCGGGCGGCGCGTGCAAGCGACGTTCCGTGCAACTTGTCCGTGGTAATATCAAAAGCGGCTCTCACGTTTTCCTTGAATCGGTGAGCCGGGGCACCGTGGTGCACGCGAGAGCTGCTTTCATTATTATCTACATCAATATCTCGAAACTGTTGTCATCCCGAGAATTCGTTTCGAGTGGATCCGCCTTGCAAACTCCACGGCTACAATTTGTACATTCCAACGTGGTCCATCAGGTAATTAGTTAACCTAATTAGTGACTGTTTCATTATTATTCGGCTAAGCATTTCAATTGCTTGTGCAAGTAATGTCCGCCACTTAGAGCAGACCAGCTCATGAACTAGACTTGGGCATTCTGCCACAGACACTATTGAAGAGTTTTTGAAAGTGTTCGCTGAAGCCCCCCGTATATATATATGCGTGTGTGAGTGACTGTGTGTGTGTGCACGCAATAGAGTAGCACATAAGCTCAGTCACGTGGGGTTATTTCACATTTCGCGGGCTTTCAATAAACGCCGGAATAATTCACCACACTGGATGTGTGTGGCTGCAAAAAAAAAAAAAAAAAAAAGAAAAAGATGGGTCGTTTTGAAATGCCCTCAAGAACGAAATGAAACGTAATTGGCCCTAAAGTGAATAATAAACATTTTCCGCAATTAATCCTTATTGATTAACTAATTAGGCGCAACATAAAACTTAACATAAGGAGCGTCACATGACAGCAACACATATGTCATTGGTTTCATTGAGTTGTGGCTGCCCGCTGTCAATAACATCATCGGTTCTAGTCACATAAAAATCCTGTATAAATGTATGTATGTACGTATATACACGCACGCACGTACGCAAGCACGCACGCGCGCGCGCACACACACACAGGAGCGCCCACACTGAAAGAGTCAAAATCACGTCATGGATGTACGGAAATAAGAACGCCGAAGTGCGTCATAGCGTAAGAAAGCTGGAACACTTGTTTAAATAATACCAGCGGTGGCCAGTGACTGTTGATATGGATGCGAAAACACGTTACCGCCACCTATCTACGGAAATAGCAAGCGCGAAGTCCGTCGCCATAGCGTAAAAAACCTAGACGGCGCAAGGTAACACTCGATTTCATGATGACAGTGGCGGCCGGGGAATAAAAACAGCTCGAACCTCTTGGCAAGAAATACAAAAAAAAAGAAGAAACAAAAAGTGGCTTGCTTTATTATACCTTGTATATGACAGTGAATAAACAGCAAAGCAGTTACAACTAAACTGAAAAAAAAAAGACAGCTAACAAAAGCAAGTACACAAAGAAACAAACCAGCCGTGTTTGCTCAGTAGGTATAGCGTTTGGCTACTGAGCGCGAGGTCATGGGATCGAATCCCAGCCACGGCAGCCGCTTTTCGTTGGGGCGAAGAAAAAAAAATAATAATAACCGTGCACTAAGGTGTAGGAGCACGTTAAGAACCCCAGTATAGTCTAATTTATTTCGGAGTTGTCCACTACGGCGTGCATCATAATCAGACCGCGGTTTTGGCACGCAAAACCGCAGTATTATCTGTATTTTTTTTTTTTTTTTTTACGCAAAGAAACAGGTGTGTTTGCATTGAAATGCACCCGGAAAAGCGTTTGTTCCAATTACGCGCAGCAAGGACACTTTTTGATGGGGAAGGCAGATGGCTGGAAGGTGCACGTCCTCATCGTTTCTAAACAATTTCTTAACAAAATTGGTCTCACTGTCCCTCCAATAATACCAAGTGGCTCGAGGCTTCGTATTGCATATTAACTGAAAGAATTACACTCACATTAAATGCCGCAAGAGGACCAAGCGGGGCACTTGCTTCGCGCAGATGCATTCACACAAATTTTATAGCTACAGCCCGCCTGCAGCTACAAAATCCGAAATCGCATCAGCAGGGGCGGGAAGCGCAAGCAGCGTTTCACGCAAATTTGAAGCATAAATCGCAGCGCTACCGAGGCCAAAGTGGTGTATCAATTCGGACGGACGCTTTCCAGAACGCTAGTAGCCGTTCAAACAGGGCGCACAGTTAAGAGATGGCGCTGACAAAGCGGCGAGCGCCCGTGTTGACAAAGTCCGAAACTGCGTCAGCCGGGGCGGCGCGCGCAAGCGACGTTCAGCGCAACTTTTCCGTGGAAATACCGAAAGCGGCTCGCACGTTTGCCTTGTATCGGTGAGCTGGGGCACCGTGGTGCACGCGAGAGGTGGAAAGACGGCTTGAAAAGCAAAAATGAGGAATTTCTTTCGGCGCTAACTGCCGCCGGCGGTCACGAGTACGGCCCCATGGAGGTCTGGGTACTTATCGCTGCTATTATATAGAGGTATGCAACCCCGGCCGACATCGTACCACTTTTCAATTTGTGGTGTCCGGGTGCGTTTTGTGCGATTCACGCACTGCGGCGACGTCGGGAATTGCGCCGACGAGTACGCGACCGCTCGCAGAGACAAAGTCCGAAAGCTCGTCAGCCGGGGCGGCGCGCGCAAGCGACGTTCAGCGCAACTTTTCCGTGGAAATACCGAAAGCGGCTCGCACGTTTGCCTTGTATCGGTGAGCTGGGGCACCGTGGTGCACGCGAGAGGTGGAAAGACGGCTTGAAAAGCAGAAAATGAGGAATTTCTTTCGGCGCTAACTGCCGCCGGCGGCCACGAGTACGGCCCCATGGAGGTCTGGGTACTTATCGCTGCTATTATATAGAGGCTATGCGGCCCCGGCCGACATCGTACCACTTTTCAATTTGTGGTGTCCGGGTGCGTTTTGTGCGATTCACGCACTGCGGCGACGTCGGGCAATTGCGCCGACGAGTACGCGACCGCTCGCAGAGGACAAAGTCCGAAAGCTCGTCAGCCGGGGCGGCGCGCGCAAGCGACGTTCAGCGCAACTTTTCCGTGGAAATACCGAAAGCGGCTCGCACGTTTGCCTTGTATCGGTGAGCTGGGGCACCGTGGTGCACGCGAGAGGTGGAAAGACGGCTTGAAAAGCAAAAATGAGGAATTTCTTTCGGCGCTAACTGCCGCCGGCGGCCACGAGTACGGCCCCATGGAGGTCTGGGTACTTATCGCTGCTATTATATAGAGGTATGCGGCCCCGGCCGACATCGTACCACTTTTCAATTTGTGGTGTCCGGGTGCGTTTTGTGCGATTCACGCACTGCGGCGACGTCGGGAATTGCGCCGACGAGTACGCGACCGCTCGCAGAGACAAAGTCCGAAAGCTCGTCAGCCGGGGCGGCGCGCGCAAGCGACGTTCAGCGCAACTTTTCCGTGGAAATACCGAAAGCGGCTCGCACGTTTGCCTTGTATCGGTGAGCTGGGGCACCGTGGTGCACGCGAGAGGTGGAAAGACGGCTTGAAAAGCAAAAATGAGGAATTTCTTTCGGCGCTAACTGCCGCCGGCGGCCACGAGTACGGCCCCATGGAGGTCTGGGTACTTATCGCTGCTATTATATAGAGGTATGCGGCCCCGGCCGACATCGTACCACTTTTCAATTTGTGGTGTCCGGGTGCGTTTTGTGCGATTCACGCACTGCGGCGACGTCGGGAATTGCGCCGACGAGTACGCGACCGCTCGCAGAGACAAAGTCCGAAAGCTCGTCAGCCGGGGCGGCGCGCGCAAGCGACGTTCAGCGCAACTTTTCCGTGGAAATACCGAAAGCGGCTCGCACGTTTGCCTTGTATCGGTGAGCTGGGGCACCGTGGTGCACGCGAGAGGCAGAAACACGGCTTGAAAAGCAAAAATGAGGAATTTCTTTCGGCGCTAACTGCCGCCGGCGGCCACGAGTACGGCCCCATGGAGGTCTGGGTACTTATCGCTGCTATTATATAGAGGTATGCGGCCCCGGCCGACATCGTACCACTTTTCAATTTGTGGTGTCCGGGTGCGTTTTGTGCGATTCACGCACTGCGGCGACGTCGGGAATTGCGCCGACGAGTACGCGACCGCTCGCAGAGACAAAGTCCGAAAGCTCGTCAGCCGGGGCGGCGCGCGCAAGCGACGTTCAGCGCAACTTTTCCGTGGAAATACCGAAAGCGGCTCGCACGTTTGCCTTGTATCGGTGAGCTGGGGCACCGTGGTGCACGCGAGAGGTGGAAACACGGCTTGAAAAGCAAAAATGAGGAATTTCTTTCGGCGCTAACTGCCGCCGGCGGCCACGAGTACGGCCCCATGGAGGTCTGGGTACTTATCGCTGCTATTATATAGAGGTATGCGGCCCCGGCCGACATCGTACCACTTTTCAATTTGTGGTGTCCGGGTGCGTTTTGTGCGATTCACGCACTGCGGCGACGTCGGGAATTGCGCCGACGAGTACGCGACCGCTCGCAGAGACAAAGTCCGAAACCGCGTCAGCCGGGGCGGCGCGCGCAAGCCACGTTCAGCGCAACTTTTCCGTGGAAATACCGAAAGCGGCTCGCACGTTTGCCTTGAATCGGTGAGCTGGGGCACCGTGGTGCACGCGAGAGGTGGAAATACGCCGACGAGTACGCAAGCCACCGTCCAAAACAACGGTCATGGAGCACAGCACCGTGCGTGGCACAACGTTTGCAGAGAAAGTGCGGCAGCGGAAAGCTCGTTCGCCGTGAAAGTCAGCACAGGATGCGCGGTGGTTCAGGCACGTGAATATTCGCGAAGCCGTACTCGCCGCTGGCGAAACATTGACGATCACGACCCTCTTGCGCGGTGTTGGTTTTCACGACTTCGGCCCTGTGCAGCCGACGTAAACTTTCAAAGTTCGTCAAGGTGCGGCACGATTTCCGCCAAATCCCCGTCGAAAATGCCACGAGTACGGCCCCATGGAGGTCTGGGTACTTATCGCTGCTATTATATGGGGGTTGGAGTGCAGTCGCCCCCCGAGTGCGTGCGACCTGGGTGTCTGATATGCGGCGGGCTCCGTGCCCGTCAAGCGTGTCCCCGGAGCCTCTCCCGTGGATCCCTCGGCAATCGTCTGCAGCCTCATCCGCTTGATGCGTTAGGGGCTGGTTGTCGGACGACGCCGTATCCACGATATCGAGGTGTGTTCCGCATCGTCCTCGGACGAGTCAAATAAGAAAGCGCCGAAGGCGCGGGCGTGACCCGTCGCTTGGCGGCTTTGCCGTCTCGGCTACGTTGCAAGCGCCGATCGGTCCACCAGTGCTGCGGGCTGATGGCAAATCCCGCAAGCCGTGACCGAGTCGACGCAACGAATCTATCGAGAGTGTGCGTGCTTCTTGCCGCGTGGCGATACCCAGCCCTGCGGGGAGGGCGCCGTAGCGAGCTCGAACGCCGTCATCTCGGACTGTGCAAAGAGGTGGGCTTTGCAAAAACGAAGCGTGCTGAGGCGCCTGAAGGTGGCCTCGGCGTCGCAACAACGGCGTCCGGCATGGCTGGACGCGCAGTTGAACGATTACCTGGTTGATCCTGCCAGTAATCATATGCTTGTCTCAAAGATTAAGCCATGCATGTCTAAGTACATGCCGAAATAAGGCGAAACCGCGAATGGCTCATTAAATCAGTTATGGTTCCTTAGATCGTTTCTTCCTACTTGGATAACTGTGGCAATTCTAGAGCTAATACATGCAGTGAGCCTGAAGCCCTTTGGGCGACGGGTGCTTTTATTAGACCAAGATCGATCGGGTTTCGGCCCGTATTGTGTGGTGACTCTGGATAACTTTGTGCTGATCGCATGGCCACGAGCCGGCGACGTTTCTTTCAAGTGTCTGCCTTATCAACTTTCGATGGTAGGTTACTTGCTTACCATGGTTGTTACGGGTAACGGAGAATCAGGGTTCGATTCCGGAGAGGGAGCCTGAGAAACGGCTACCACATCCAAGGAAGGCAGCAGGCGCGCAAATTACCCACTCCCGGCACGGGGAGGTAGTGACGAAAAATAACAATACGGGACTCTTTTGAGGCCCCGTAATTGAAATGAGTACACTCTAAATCCTTTAACGAGGATCAATTGGAGGGCAAGTCTGGTGCCAGCAGCCGCGGTAATTCCAGCTCCAATAGCGTATACTAAAGCTGCTGCGGTTAAAAAGCTCGTAGTTGGATCTCAGTTCCAGACGAGTAGTGCATCTACCCGATGCGACGGCTCGGACTGAACATCATGCCGGTCCTTTCTTGGTGCACTTCATTGTGTGCCTCGAGAAGGCCGGTGCTTTTACTTTGAAAAAATTAGAGTGCTCAACGCAGGCGAGTCGCCTGAATAAACTTGCATGGAATAATAGAACAAGACCTCGTTTCTGTTCTGTTGGTTTTTGGAATACGAGGTAATGATTAAGAGGGACAGACGGGGGCATTCGTATTGCGGCGCTAGAGGTGAAATTCTTGGACCGTCGCAAGACGAACTACTGCGAAAGCATTTGCCAAGAATGTTTTCTTTGATCAAGAACGAAAGTCAGAGGTTCGAAGGCGATCAGATACCGCCCTAGTTCTGACCATAAACGATGCCAACCAGCGATCCGCCTGAGTTACTCAAATGACTCGGCGGGCAGCTTCCGGGAAACCAAAGTATTTGGGTTCCGGGGGAAGTATGGTTGCAAAGCTGAAACTTAAAGGAATTGACGGAAGGGCACCACCAGGAGTGGAGCCTGCGGCTTAATTTGACTCAACACGGGAAAACTTACCCGGCCCGGACACTGGGAGGATTGACAGATTGAGAGCTCTTTCTTGATTCGGTGGATGGTGGTGCATGGCCGTTCTTAGTTGGTGGAGCGATTTGTCTGGTTA
Source organism: Dermacentor silvarum (assembly GCF_013339745.2). NCBI lineage: Eukaryota > Metazoa > Arthropoda > Arachnida > Ixodida > Ixodidae > Dermacentor > Dermacentor silvarum. The sequence continues at coordinate 219,107,967 of NC_051157.2, forward strand.
ATTCCGATAACGAACGAGACTCTAGCCTATTAAATAGGTGCGGGGTTCCCAGCACCTTACAACCTTCTTAGAGGGACAAGCGGCTCCTAGCCGCACGAAACAGAGCAATAACAGGTCTGTGATGCCCTTAGATGTCCGGGGCCGCACGCGCGCTACACTGAAGGAAGCAGCGTGTCTTTATCCCTGTCTGAAAAGACTGGGTAACCCGTGGAACTTCTTTCGTGATTGGGATAGGGGCTTGCAATTGTTCCCCTTGAACGAGGAATTCCCAGTAAGCGCGAGTCATAAGCTCGCGTTGATTACGTCCCTGCCCTTTGTACACACCGCCCGTCGCTACTACCGATTGAATGATTTAGTGAGGTCTTCGGACCGATGTCCGGCGCGGCCTTTCGGTTGCGCCGGTCTGTTGGAAAGATGACCAAACTTGATCATTTAGAGGAAGTAAAAGTCGTAACAAGGTTTCCGTAGGTGAACCTGCGGAAGGATCATTACCGGACTGTGAAGGGTGACGATCGTTTCTGCCCCGTGTGGGTGGAGCGGCTCGCTGCGCCCGACGCTTTCCGCCGCTGTCCCCGCTTGGACGCGGGGACGGCTATACCCGAACATGCGCGGGGACTGCCTGAATTCTGAGGGGCGCCCCGTGCCCAATTTGTTGCGCCCAGCGGGCGGCGGCTGCAACCTTGGACGGTTGGCTTGGCCGCGCCCGTGGGTACAAACGGCGTAACGCACTTTCATGGGTGGGCTTTCAGTCCGCCTCGACGCTCATGCGCGGAATGGGAGTAAGACGACCCGACAAAGCTTTGCCCAGTACGAGAGGAACGGTAGAGGTCGGTCAAGGAACTGGCGGTCGAGAGCTAAAGCTGCCTGCCATCCATCATTCATAGTTGGAACTGCGGTGCAAGCGCTCTCCCGTCCTCCGCGGCAAACGCCGCCGAGTCTGAAAAGGCTGGCGGCTGCCGGTCGCTTCCTGCGGCGAGTATGGAGTAACGACCCGACTATGTTGCTGCCCAAGTACTGAAGGAACGGCGCGGCATTCGGTCGGTCATGGAACTGGCGGTACGAGGGTGTGGCTGCCAAGTACAATAGGAACCGTGGCCCATAACGCCCTCCCGTCCTCCGCGGCAAGTGCCACCGAGCCCGACAGGGCCGGAGGCTGCCGGTCGGCTCCTGCTCGTGACGCGCGAGATGTCGAGATCGCGGTTGAATGCGACGACGTTGGCAGGCTATTCGCCCGCCGCCGAGGGAAAGGCGGCGCTGCTGCGAAGTACGAGAGGAAACGCGGCTTTGCTACGTCGGACGCGTTCCGCGGTTAACGGACTTGTGCGCTTTGGGAAGGCGCCGCACGTCGAAAGAGGATTTACGGACAGACGAGGGACTGAAGTCTCGAAACTTGAACGCACTTGCGGCCAGGCTCTTGCTGGCTTCGTCTTCCGCCTCGAGTAGAATTGTTGCGGCTCCGGCGCCGAAAGCTGTCCCTGGCACTGGCCGAGTGGTTTTGGAGAGCCGCGCGAGTACGCGCGCCGGGCTCTTGTCCGTCGTCTCAAGTAGACTGTCGGATCAGCAGCGGGTGTGCTGCGGCAATCCGCCGATGCGAAAGCGTGTTTGTGTGTTAGGGACATTGTGGTCAATTTGAGTACCCTTCTGATGACTAAAAGCGAGACACGTCGATGGGGGCGAGACCCCACCCGTGGCCGTGTCGCCGTGAAAGACTCCACAGCTGCTCGTGCCCCCTCATGGCCTTGCGGCTTTTTTCCAATTTTCGTGGAGCAATGTGAACGTGCACACGTAGCACACGGGTCCGGTGGGTGGTTGGCAGGGAAAACCGGCTTCGAGTGCTCGCAAAAAAGAAAAAGACGTGGTAAGGGGAGCCACGCCCCCGCGGGTGTGTAGCCGTGAGCGGCTCCACTGCATCTTGGTCCTACATCTGATCCTGGTGCATACAGAGTGGAGGCTTACGTGCACACAAAGGCTCGCGGGGTTTAGCTGGAAACGCAACACGCAAGTAGCAGGGTGTGGTGCGCCTATATGCTACCAGCTGTCTGAGACGCGGCTGTCGAAAGAGCGCGCAGACTCGAGGAGCGCGCGCAGAAAGGTGCCCTTCGAAACCACACACAGGGAGACGCCACGTGCCTAAAACCCTGGTTGTACTGTACGGAATTGAACAAACTACTTTTCACGACTCTAAGCGGTGGATCACTCGGTTCTCGGGTCGATGAAGAACGCAGCCAGCTGCGAGACTTGGTGTGAATTGCAGGACACACTGAGCACTGATTCTTTGAACGCACATTGCGGCCTTGGGTCTTCCCTTGGCTTCGTCTGTCTGAGGGTCGGATCACATATCAAGAGAGCCTTCGGCGCACAAGGGAACGTGCGTCCGTCGACTCGTTTTGACCGCGTCGGCATCACGGACAGTACGTTGAGTGCTGAAGCCACGCGCCAGCGGCCTCACGTGAGGGAGACGGTGGCGAACTGAACTGTTGTGCCAAAACTTCGCAGAGACGGAAACGAGGCATTGTACTACTGCAGCGCG